>NW_020950417.1:0-88502 GCF_900497805.2 Vombatus ursinus | reverse complement strand
GAGAGAGAGAGAGAGAGAGAGAGAGAGAGAGAGAGAGAGAGAGAGAGTACTTCCCTTTCCACACTTTAAGACAGAGCAGAACTGGACTTCTTCCAGTTCCTCATACATAGTACTCCATTTCCTATCTCTGCATCTTTGGATTAGTAATTCCTATGCCTAGAATGTGCCACTCCTCTTCTCTGCCTTTTAGAATTCCTTCTTCCTTCAAGAGACAGCTCAGACACCCCCGTCTCCAACACAGAGGTCTCAGGGAGGTGACACAGTGAGTTCATAGTATTTCAAGGCCTCGGTCTGGCTTTTTTGATGGATCTGGCTTCCTGGAACTGAACTAATGTTCACTCTTCCTCTCTACACAAAGCCTGATATATACTGACCTCTCCAGGGCGAACACCAACACACAGCCTGTCCACTGCTGGGCTTGTGTTGCCTGAATAAATCTGGAAAGAAAAAAAAAATGACAGGAGAAGTTACTCTTATTATTGTGGTAGATAGCCTAGGGCTCCCAGCACCCCAGGGTAGGAGGCTGGCCAAAATATTCAGCATCTTAGTGCTTAGCCAAAACTCTGACACTCTGAGGATGAAATGGGTGTTTAGGGAGTGTTTCTAACTACTAAGAAATGCAGAAGGTTCTAACATCATTAGTGGAGAAGAAAGATCACTGGATTTGGAGCCAGAAGACCTGGTTCAAAGTACATGTGTGACCTTGAGCAAATCACTTAATCTCTGCAGGCCTTACTTTACACATTTGTAAAATGGGACGTGGAGGGTGGGGTAGATTAGATGTTATCCAAGGTACAACCTAGCTACCTAAATCTATAGTTCAAATTTATAGACTAAATCTATAGTCTTAATCCTGAATTATCACCGAAAATCTAACCATACCACTTCCCCTAAGAAAAACAAAACAATTTTTACCCTCAAGGTGCTTACAATCTATTGGAAAGAAACAACATATATATCATCTTATACCCTCCCACTGATGGGGTATAGGCCCATCATTCAGTTTCAGAAGCCAAGACCTTTGCCCCTTTTTGCCAAAAGGAATTTGGCTCCCATTTGTTTACAGACTTCGGAAGACCCTTAAACTTTTAGATTCTCATCTAGACCCTTTTCCCAGCCCCCTCCTCTGGCCACCCAAAGTTACTTTAGTGTATATAAGACCCACCCTGGCCCCTATTCAAATGCTGAGACTTTCTCATGCCCAAAAGGCTGAGACTATTACTAATCTTCAGGTTCCTTAAGAGTCTGGCCTATGTGTTTTATCTCTAATAAACTTTTTCTCTGGCTGGAAGAAGATTTGAGTTGAATTCATTCAGGCAGGGCCTGTGTCTCAATCTAGGGGTTTGAGCACCCCAAACCTCTAGACCTCTTCACCACCACTTCTAAAACCCATCCCTTAGCTAAACTTCCCTATGTGTGTTGAGGATACCACCAATATTTTTATTCACCCAGGCTCCCTATGGCCTCTAGGGTAAAACAGAAATTCCTCCACTTGGGTTTTAAGGTCCTTCACATCCTGATCCTAACTTGTCTTTTCTGCCTCATTATACAATACTTCCCTTCCCATACTTTACAATCCAGCAGAATTGGACCTCTTTCTCTTCTTCATGTACAGTGCTCCATTTCCTATCTTTCTGTTTTTGGATTGGTCATTCCCATGTCTACAATGCATTTTTCCTTACTTCTGCTCTTAGAAGTCTTTACAGCTCAGGTACCACCTTCTACAAAGCCTTCCCTAATCTCCCCACTGCCGGCATCCCCTTCCAAAATTTTGTTGTTCGGTTGTTTCAGTTGTATCTGACTCTTCTTGACCCCATTTGGGGTTTTCTTGGCAAAGATATTGGAGTGGTTTGCCATTTCCTTCTTCAGCTCATTTTACAGATGAGGAAACTGAGGCGGACAGAGTTAAGTGACTTTCCCAGGGTTGCAGAGCTAGCAAGTGTCTGAGACCAGATTTGAACTCAGGGAGAGAGGTCTTCCTGACCCAAGGTTCAGTTCTCTCTTTGCTGCACCACCTAGGTGCATTTACTTATCTTGTGCATGTGTTGATTCTCCCCAGTAGAATGTAAGCTCCTTGAGAGAAGCGCTTCTTTTTTGTCTTTGTAATCACAATACCTGGCACAGGCTTTGCACATAGTAGGTGCATAAAAGTATTTGTTTAATTGAATTTTATTTAATTGAATCAACAAACTGAACACAGGGCTGAAGTCACAGCAGGGAGTGTTTACTTATCTGTGACCTTTGGGCCAGTAATTTCTCTCCAAGTTTCTCTCTCTCTCTCTTTCTCTCTCTCAGTTGTTTGCTTTCTAACCACCATCTCTCCACTATCTCTCACAAGTCTCCTCTTTGAGTAGGTCACTATATCATAGATTTCAAGCTAGAAGGAACTTAGAAGGTTGGACTTATCCAGTTCAACACTCTAACTAACTTTGCTAATTAGGAACTAGGCCAAGAGACGCTTAATAAATGTCTGTGGTATGACTTGAACTCCAGCCTTCCTTGCTTGAAGTTCACTATACCATCCTGCCTTTCTGGTCCCAATTATTCTGGTCCAGTCTCCTGCTTTGCCAGAATCTACTTTATTTACCAAATAAATAAACCAAGACTGCCATTTTATTCCCTTTGGTTCCAATATGGAAACCAGAAAGACCTGGAGGATACCTGCCTCTAAGAACTCAAGGATTGACTTTGACAGGTGACCTCACTATGTCAAGATAAGCACTGGGCAGTATCATCCTCAGGTCATTTCAACAAATTCCTTTACAACAGAAATGGCTGCAAATACACTTACTTCCAGCTATCTTTTCTACCACAAAATCTAAAACCAGTTAAAGAAAAGGGAAAACCTTTTGATAGTCTTCAACTATACAAAAGGCAGCAGTCATCATTAACACAGAGAGCAGCAGTTAGGGTTAAAAAGGCTGGTGAGCATTAAAAAGCAAAATCTACTCTGGAAAGTACATCTAGGAGCAACTGAGAAATTATAGATCTTGGGGTAGGGATTGGAGTAGGTGATCCCAGGAGAAGCTCTAGTTATATTCCTGGAACCCCTGAGGCCATGAGGAGATTAAAAGGCCAAAGGTGGCCTGGTATTTGATTAGACCAGGAGACTAAAACTCTGCTGTGTTGAATGAGGAACAGAAAGAATGAGAGTGGAAAGTGGATGCCCATGAGAAATGAGTAATACAGATGTCACCTTTTAAATTAAGAAGCATAATTCACTTGGCTAAATATTTTTCTAAAAAAAATGTGTGTGTACATAGCATGTGCGTATATGTATGTATATGTGTGTCTATATATGTGTGTGTATATATATATATATGTTTCATGCACAATCCTATCCTGTTCTATAATCTATATGGAAATGTTAATTTTATTTGATGTTTGTTAAGTTCAGAATAAAAAAAACTAAAAATACACACACACGCAAATCCTGAAATACATATACATAAATATAATGTATATATATGTGTTTATACACATATGCAAACACAGAAATAAAGCCAAGGTGGTATGATCAGGACATTTCATCAGGGTAAGAAACCAAGAGTGGACAACACTTGTGCTTTAACCAGGCCCAGCCCCATTCTTGGGTACGGTAGCCTCGCAAGGGAAGGTCTTTCTGCCTTTTCAGACAAGTCAGCATTCCCCACACGCATGCTTCCTCCTTCCGCACTCCCTCTCCAGGTGAACCGACCCTTCTCCTTGTTTTCTCTGATCTTCCTTCCTTGTACCAGGTGCAAAAATTGCTAGTTACAACTTTGAATATATGGTTGCTCTACAAAAAGAGAGTAAATTAGAGACTCGCGCCCACTGCACGTAGCAAACATGTAAAAACTCATTTGGGATCGTGCTTTCTCACCTTGGTGAGCTCATGTAGCCTCAAGATATCAGTTTTATTGCCTCCACTAAGAATTCTTTGTCTTTCTTCAGCCACATCATCATCTTCATTAGTGATAGGTTGTTTAGCAGGCTCAGCAATCCTAGAGGAACCAGACAACAAATCCCCAAGAAAGAGGACAGATTATTGTAGAAATACAGATTTAGAGCCAGAAAGGCCCAGAGATCCTCTCCTAACCCCCTCATTCTAGACACAGGAACAAGAAGAGGCATCCTCCCTTGTACGGGAAACCAGGATAAAATGTAATTGGGAAATATTTAACAAAAGAAATAAAAATACAATAGAACATAGATCATATTAATCTATGGTTTTCTAGATCCATATGCAGTCCCATAGATCCGTCTGTATGGTTTAGCAGCCTTGTTTCTATTTGAGTAAGATACTCAACCTGTCATCCTTTGTAACAATCCTTCACATTTGTCCTTTAGCCCAGGCCCCAATCACCAAAAACAGTATGGTGTAGTGGAAAGAGAGCTGGATTTCTTGTCAAAAAACCCAAATTTGAATCCTGACCCTGTCATTCTCTGTGTGACCTTGAACAACTCATTTCGTTTCTCTGGGCTTCAGTTTCCTCATCTGCAAAATGAGGAAGCTAAACTAGCTCAGCGACTCTTAGCTCAGGGTCTGTCTTTTAAAAAAAGCATTTTGATAACTGCATTTTAATCTAATTGGTTTCCTCTGAAGTCTTATACATTTTATTTTATACATTTAAAAACATAATTCTGAAAAGGGGTCCAAAGGTTTCACCAGACTGCCAAAGGGGTCCCTACCACAAATGGTAGAGAACTCCTAGATGAACTAGATGGTTTCAGTTCTAAATCTATAATCCCAAAGTATGCCTGAATGATTGAACCAGTCTCCTAACTGGCTCTGCTTCAGGTCCTGTCTTCCTAAGCCAGCTTTCCTATCACTGCCAGATTACTCTTCCTAAAATGCTATATTTTCCTCATATTTCTCCCCTGATTATTCATTCAATTTGCATGTATTTTGCATTTATTTATCTGTGTACATGTTGCATTCCCCTTATTATTCCTAATAGAATATAAGCACTTTGGTGGCCGGGATATCTTTGTATAATGAGTGACTGGAACTTAATAAATGCTTTTTGAATGTATGAATGAAGTTATTAAATTTCTAGTATGTGCACAGCAGGGTGCCAGGTACAAGGTATTGCTTAAGAACCCTCAATGTCTACTTAATTGATTAATTCTACAGAATTGAGGCCAAAGTTCAGCCTGAAAATAAAGGTTTGCCATAGTCCGGCATCAATTGGCTTTTCTTAACCTTCAAGCCTCAAATGCTAGGCACTATAGCTGAGTACTTTACAAATACTTCTTATTTAATTCTGATAACAACTCTAGGAGGTGGTACTATTAGTTGTTGTAGAGTTGTTTCAATTGTGTCCAACTCTCTGTGACCCCATTTTAGGGTTTTAAGATGCTTGGAGTGGTTTGCCATTTCCTTTTCCAGTTCATTGTACAGATGAGGAAACTGAGACAAACAGGGTTAAGTGACTTGCTCAAGGCCACACAGCTAGTTGGTGTCTGAGGTCAGATCTGAATTCAGGAAGATGAATCTTCCTGAGTCCAAACCCAGTGTTCTATCCACAGTGCCTCTAGCTGCCAGGTGCTGTTGTCATCCTCCATTTTACATTGAGGAAATTGAGTCAAACAGACGTTAAGTGACTTGCCTAGGGTCACACAGCTTGGTTTTGAACTCAAGCCTTCCTGATTCCACTGCTCTCTTGCCTGAACTCTTCACTCCAGCCAGATTACATGGTGTGGTAGAAAGAAAACTAGATTTGTTGTTAGAGATCCTGGGTTTGAATCCCAGATGTGCAACCTTAAAAAAAGTCACATAATCTCTGGGGGGGGGGTCTCATTTTCCTCATCTATAAGATGGAGCTGGATTAGAAAAGTCCCAAATTCTTTTCCAACTCTAAATTGTAGCCTATTTATTGGTTCATGAACATCCCTTGTGCACTCCTGCCTCCTTTTTTGTTCAGATTTTTTTTTTTGGCTTAGACCCTTTACCCCTCAACCCAAATAATAGCACTACCCTGCATCAGTATAGTAATTTTCAAAGGAATTTTGTATCCATTATTTTATTTGAACCACAAGACCACTTGGGGAGGGAGGAGGCTACCATAACTAATGAATTCACCATAGATTAAAAACCCCCAAACCAACTTAGTCCTGTTGCTTCACTTTACAGGATGAAATACACGAGAAAGTAGTGCTGTGAAACCTCAATTCAGATACATGTATGTAATAATAATCTGAATAAAAGGCAATGTGGCTCAATGGATGGAGAGAAGACTTCAGAGTCAGGAAGATAGGGGTTCAAGTCTCCTTTCTAAATAGCTGAGTGACCCTGAGCAAATCGCTTCTCCATGACCCCAGGCAACTCTAAGACCATACCTTTCAAAATAGCTTCCAATCTGCACTGGTGGAGAGAATTTCCTCCCTGGGAATTTCTTATGCCTGTCTCAGCATTTAACAAATGGAAGCCTGATTAAGCATGAATATTATTCTGCTGGACCCTAAAATACTAACATTATAGTAAGATATGTCCCAGGGAGGAGCTGGGCCATATGACTTAGAGACCTCCAGCTGGTTAAGAAACGTGAACTAGCAGGTACAAGCATTTCTGGGAGCTATGGGAAAGCCAGCAGTTATCATCATGTGTCCTTCCTTTCCCTGGGCTCACAAGCTACACCCTCTACACCAACCCCTCTATCTCCTCCCCATTGCTTGCTCAGGGATTGTACTGTCAGCCAATGCACATAGATTCTCTGAGGTAGACAGAGGCAGCAGCATGGAATTGAGGAAACTCAACAAGCCTGCCTGTAGAATCGAACTAAACAGTGGAAAGAGGGCTGGACATGGAGTCAGTCCACTAGTTCCTCTGTTTCCCAGCCCTGCCCCCTCCCCAACCTGTTTGTCAGAAAAAGGAAGGTTTTATATAATTAGAACTGACATGAATGGAAATGGAAGCTAGGAAGAGAGAGACCTGTCAGTGGGAGACCAAGCCCATGGTGGCTATATCCCCGCCCCCTTTCCTCTCTCAATCAAGTACCATCTGGTGAGGAAGAAGTGGTGCTGGAGAAGCAGGTTCAGAGTGAAGTAGACCGCCCCTTCCACCGCCATGGCAACCAAGTTCTTCCCAATCATATCCCACTGGAAAGGATCTGAACAGTGTTCCTCACCTGTGAAAAGAACCAGGGAGGGAAAAAGACCAGCATGCACCATGGCTTCAATTCCATTCAAGAGACATTTATTCAATATCTATAATGTACCCATCCTGTTTTTAGGTGATGAGAACACAAAGGCCAAAATGAAACACTTTCTGCCTTCAAAAAGCTCGCATTCTACCACATGCACGCAAACAGGTAAACGAAAAGTACATTTAAAAATAAATACATAGTAATTGAGAATGGGTGGGATGGAGCAGTTTTGTCTCAGGAAGGGTCTCCGGAGCTGAGGCTTGAAGTGAGCTTGGGGTGCCAAATCACAGAGGTTTCCAGGCATGGGGGACAGACACATGCACAAAGGCACCAAGACCAGGTAGGGAGGGTTTATACAGGAAATAACTACAGTGTGATGGGCTGGTGGAGTGTACAAGGCAGGGGAGTAACGTCTAATCAATGCGTTAGATTGTGAGGAGCTTTGAAATACCAGAAGAGACTCCAATTTATCCTACAAGCAATGGAAACCACCAAAGCTACCTGAGCAGAGGAGTGGCATGGTCAGACCAGTGTTTTAGGATTATTAATTTCAGTAGAATAGAAGCTCTTTGAGGCCAAGGACTGTTTTTCATTTTATTTTTGTATCTCCGGTGTACCTTATACATTTTTCTTAGGTGAGGATTGACGGTGAGTGGAAGGGGTTGGGAATGGTCTTGACCTGTACATTTTAAAAATTTAATGTAATTTATTTTTTGTTACATTTCAAGTTCCTGTTTCCCTCCTTCCCTCCCTGCCGCCTGCACTACCAAAGGCCACCTTTTCTCTCTCTGTCTTTCTGTCTCTCTCTCTCTGTCTCTCTCTGTCTCTCTCTCACACACACACACACACACACTCACAAAACCATATTACCCATACTTCTATATATCAGTTCTTTCTCTGGAGGTAGATAGCATCTTCCTCCAGAGGTCCTTTGCAGCTGATTTGAATATTTATAGTACTTGGAATAGCTTGGTTGGTCACAGTTTGAACAATATTGCTGTTACTGTATACAATGTTTTCTTGGTTCTGCTCATTTCACTCTTCATTATTTCATGCAAGTCTTTCCACCTTTTTCTAAAACAGACCTGCTCATCCTTTCTTACAACAGTGTATTTCATCATATTCACCTGATTTTATCAGTGTTAGGAACTCCCAGTGAGGAAGCTCCCTCCCTCCACCAAAGCAGACTGGCAACTTTTCTGCAGCTTGCCATCTTGTAATGCTGCTGCCCTAGTTACTGAGAAGTTAAAGGCCTTACCGAGGATCATATGGCCAGCATGTGTCACAGGCAGGTCTTGAACCCAGGTCCTGACTCCAAGGTCCTTGATCACACCCCCCCCCCCAACTCCACCCCCAGCCACTTGCTTAATAAATATTTATTGGATTGAACTCAAATTTAACTCTTCCGATTAAAACCCATCTGGTCCTCCGGACATGGTTAGACAACAAGGCCTCAGGATCCCTCCCATTTCTGAGGATCTGTGCAAAGCAAATAGTCCAAAGGCTAGAAACTTCAGCTGGTGAATGACACACCCTCAATTATCTCAACAAACTCTTTTAAGTCATTTTTATTGCACTCACCAGACCAGACCCAACTCAAGACAGTATTAGTGTCTAGCACACAGTAGGAGCTTAATAAATGCTGATTGATTGTCAGGCTTAAAAAAATAGTTTAAAAAAATGGATAGTTTGCTTTTCCCTCTGGATGTTCATGGTTAAGTCTCATGGAGAAGGCCAGTGACTGGTCCCCATTCCCTCCTATGACTCCTTACTTCTCTTGGTTCCCATTATTCTCTCTTGCCTGGCACACCAGCCAAACCCACAAGGCACTCCCTGTACATCTGCATTTATTGACATCCTTCTCTGCTCATTCTTTAAGGCTCAGCTGGGAGCCTTCTTCTATGAAGTTCCTCCAAATCCCTAGCTATTAGTGCTTTCTCCTGATTTATATTTGTCTAGATTTCTTCTTTGTCCCTATCATATTCTACCTGATATCACATTTATTTGTGTACGTAGGTGGTGCAGTGGATAGAGCACTGGACCTGGCATCAGGAAGACCTGAGTTCAAATCCGGCCTCAGACACTTCCCAGCTCTATGACCCTGATCAAGTCACTTAATCTCTGTTTGCCTCAATTTCCTTATCTGTAAAATGGGGGTAAGTAATAGCACCTTCCCGACAGGGTTGTTGTAAGGATCAAATGAGATAATAACTATTAAGTGTTTAGCACAATGTCTGGCACATAGTAAGCATTACATAAATGCTAGCTTTATTGTTATTTCTCCTTTGCCCTTACCACATTCTATCTTGGATCACACTTATTTTCGAACCTAGACAGCTAGGTGGCTCAATGGATAGAGTCAGGAAGACCTGAGTTCAAATTTGGCCTCAGATACGTCCTAGCTGTGTGACCCTAGACAAGTACCTTAACATCCATCTACTTCAGTTTTCCTCATCTATAAAGTGGGAACAATAGTCGTACCTAAGTCCCAGGTTGTTATGAAGGTAAAATGAGATAATATTTATAAAGTACTCTGCAAATTTTAAAGTGTTATATAAATGTGATTACTCATTTGTTTTGCTTCGAGACTTGGCCTCATATTTCATTGGGAGGAAGCCCTCTCTACCAACACAGACTGACACCTGTCCTGCAACATTTCATCTTAGGAAGTTGCCTGGGGGACCGGGAGGTGAACTGACTTGCCCAAGGTCACATAACAAATACGAGATAACAACAATAATAATAACAGTTCCTACTATGTGCCGGGCACTTTGACAATTGCTTTACAATAATCATCTCATTTGATCCTCACAACAACCCTGGGAGGCAGGCATTATTATTTATCTCCACTTTATAGATGAGGAAACTGAGGCAAACAGTGATTAAGTCACTTGCCCAAGGTCACATAATCAGCATGAGACAGAGGTAGGATTGTGAACTCAGGTCTTTCTGATTCTGAGGCCGGCTCTCTATCCAGAATGAAGCCGCTTCTCAGTCTTACTATGGACTGATTGTCTTAGCTTCATTAGATTGTAAACTCCTAGGGTAAAATGCGGTCTTTTAAAACTTATGTATGCCCAACACCTAGCAATAGTGACTTGAACATAGCAGTTGCTTATTAAATGTTTATGAAGTGGGCCCAGTGCCTGGCAGACAGGATATCCACACCTACACTCCCCACACATGAGCTTTACTTGCAACACATCTACTATGGCCACATACAAGTGCCTACTCTCTACTGGCCAGAGGACAGTCACTTACCAAAGGCGGCATAGACATCTATCACAGCTTGGTTCAGGGCTAAGTCAATGAGTCCTCGGCCCAGACAGAAGTGAGGAAAAATGAGCAGAGCCTTCCTCAGCATGGCACTGAACCTGAGCAATGCCTGAAACAGAGAAGCAACAGCATCCCAAGTGAGGGCACAGTGTTCCTGAAACTAGGTTATCTCCGTGTCAAGAGAGATTGCATAAGTCAATAGAATAACCTCAACTTGGGGCACCAAACTTTTTTTTAAATTTTAAATTGTATTTCAGTATAACTGATTTCCCTTGTAACCCTATATATTTTATTTTGTGCATTTAAAAACATTATTCTGAATTGGGACACTAATGCATTGTTGGTGGAGTTGTGATCTGATCCAACCATTCTGGAGAGCAATTTGGAACTATGCCCAAAGGGCTATAAAACTGTGCATACCCTTTGATCCAACAGTACCACTACTAGGTCTGTATCCCAAAGAGATTATAAAAAAGGGAAAAAGATCCACATGTACAAAAATATTTATAACAGCTCTTTTTGTGGTGGCCAAGAATTCGAAATTGAGAGGATGCCTATCAATTGGGGAATAGCTGAACAAGTTGTGGTAAATGAATGTAATGAAATACTACTGTGCTATAAGAAATGATGAGCAGACAGATTTCAGAAAAACCTGGAAAGACTTACATGAACTGATGTTGAGTGAAGTGAGCAAAACCAGGAATACATTGCACAAAGTAAGAGCAACATTGATAGACTTAACTCTTTTTAGCTATACTATGATCCAAGATGTGAACCCCAAACCCCATCAACCCCACAAACCCCAATTTGAAAAAGAGTCTGCTCTAAGAAAGAGACAAATGAAATTGGGGTACACGTGTCCATGGTTTAATTTCTCAAAGTGGCTTAACATGCATCGTATGGGAGTTCAGTCCAAAACTGGGCCCCAGAACTGGCTCAGTTTGGGATTTTAGAGTACGGCCTTATACGCCCTTCGAAGATTAGGTGTTCCCCAGGGGTGCCAATCAACCATGATTGGTCGACATATTAGGAGGTAGGTCATATTAAAATGAGGTCTTGAGTACGCGCTTCAGGTCACGGTTCACAGGCGCAAATATCACCTGCCATCAAAGGAAATACCACCCCCAGTCTTGAAGTCTGTCTCCACCCAAACCTGAGTAGGATAAAATCAATTCAGGCCTGGTCTGGAGTTTGACCAAAATAAGAAGATTTGAAGCAATTGCATTATTACAGATGTTCTTCTCAAGAACTTTGGTCAGCAGGCTGACCGGGGGAGGTGGGGAGCTCTGAGTCTCCACGGCACAGATTACCAAGAGAAATCATTTTTAACAAAGACAATTCCAAAAGACTTGCGTTGGAAAATGCCATCCACATCCAAAGAAAGAACTATGGAGTCTAAATGCAGATCGAAGCATGCTATTTTCTCTTTTTTTGTTGTTTTTGAGTTTTATTTTTTCTTTCTCCTGGTTTTTCCCTTTTGTTCTGATTTTTCTTTCACAACATGACTTGTGTGGAAATATGTTTAACATGATCGTACATGTATAACCTGTATCAGATTGCTTGCTGTCTTGGGGAGGGATGGAGGAAAATTTGGAACTCAACAGATTACAAAAATTAATGTTGAAGATTATCTTTACATGTAACTGGAAAAAAATAAAATACTATTAAGTAAAAAAAATTTTTAAACCATTATTCTAAGAAGGGGTCCATAGGCTTCACCAGATGCCTGAGGGGTCCAGGACAGAAAAGTGATGTAGAACCCCTGCCTCATCAAGTGCTGTCTGGCAGGGTGAGAGGCAGGGTGACTGTAGGCCATTATAGTCAGGGGAGGCCACAAGGAAGGATCCACACAACACAGGAAATCAGTGAATGAAATCCATAAATGGAGGTCTTCAAGACTCACAGAAGAGGCAGGGAATATTGGGGTACATTGCAAACTCCTGAAAGTAGAAACTGTTTATTTGTTTATTTCACCCCCTAAACAGCTCAGTAGATAGCAGATTAATTATTGTGCCTTTCTTTGGGTCAGGTAAGCCTTAGCACACAGGCCTCCTGAGGCTGGGGTTGGGGCTAAGCTAGTCAATCAAGATTTCACCTGCTCATGGAAATTAAGTAGAAAGATTTAACTCAAAAGCCACCTCCTAGCATCTCCTGACTCCACTGCCCAAATTAGTTTGTTTTTATTTATGTTTGAATGTGTTTCTTCCCAGTCAAATGATAGCTTTTTGAGGGCAGGAACTTTTTTTTTTGTCTTTGTGTATCAAGCGTTTAGCATACAACATGTATACTAAATGCTTAAAATGCTTTTTAAATTGAATTGAATGGCATCTTTTCCATTGCCTCCATTGGCAAACATTTGAGAAGCCTCCTTCTGATGGATGATCATATACAGGCTGGCTTCTAAATTATAATAATAATGATAATCAATTGATAAAGATTTAACCTCCCATCCTCATGCCTTTGCATAGAATGTCCCCCATGCCTGGAAATACCCTCCACGCTTGCCTCTACCTCTTATATTCCCAGCTTCTCCCAGTTCACATGACACCTCCTGCATGAGGCCTTTCCCGATCCCTCCAGCTCCTAATGCTTCCTCCCCAATCCGCATTTACTTTGTACCTGCTTTGTATATATTTTGTACGATTATATGACTCACAGGCTTATATGATTATTGTTGCATTTCCCCTACTCTCCACTTGAGGGCAGGAACAATTTCATTTTTGTCTTTGTAACCCCAGGAACTAGCACAGTGTTTGGCATATAGTAGGTGCTTAATAAGCACTTGTGGACTGATTGATTGATTCATTGATTGATTGATAATAATGCCTTATGTTTGTCTATCACTATAGTTTACAGAGTTAAGTCAACAAGTATTTATTAAGTGCCTACTATTGCTGAATGGGCAGCTAGGTGGTGTAGTAGACAGAGCACTGGGCCTGGAGTCAGGAAGACTCATCTTCCTGAGTTCAAATCTGATCTCAGACACGTACTAGCTGTGTGACCCTGGGTAAGTCACTTAACCCTGGTTGCCTCATCTGTAAAATGAACTGGAGAAGGAAACAACAAACCACTCCAGTATCTCTGCCAAGAAAATCCCAAATGGGGTCATGAGGAATCAGACACAACTGAAAAATGACTGAACAATAATCTGCTTAATGCTGGAGATACAAAGAAAGTCAAAATTGGTCCCTGAGCTTGAGGAGCTCACAGCTGGAGATAGCCAGGCAAACAACTATGTGCACAGAAGACATATATGCAGTATAAATGGGAGAGGACCTGTCAGAAGGACAGCAGGGGCAGAGTCCAGGCAAGGCCCCGGAAAGCTTCTTGCAGAAGGTGGGATTTTTAGCTGAGACGTGAAGGAAGCCAGGCAAGCCAGGAGGCAGGAAGTGACTGAAAGTGAGCCGTTCCAGAGCACTTTCATACCTATGGGCTCAGTAGGATCCCCACCATGCTCCTGGGAGCAGGCACACACACATTTTAAAGCTGTGGAAACTTGGGACTCAGAGAGGTTTCTCCAGTCTGGGTCTCCTAACTCCAAATTCATCACTTGACTCGCCACATCACACCACACTGACCATTAGGAATATCTAGCAATCATATGGCACTGTGCACAGTTTTCTTCATCTTCTTTTGATAATAGCTATCTTGTTGTCAAACCAGTGTTTTCATGGTCACTCAGTGCCCCCTGGAGTCAGGCAGCTCTGGGCTCTCTTCCTTCCACAACCCAGAGATGAGCACCCACCTGGGACCCAGCCTGAGAACAGTTGTCATCAGCTCTGCCCTGGGTACCAGATACCATTGGCTTCCAAGGTAAGTAGAGACATTTCACTGTCCTGGCTCCTGGTCACTGCAGTCACACAGCTGTGGTGTCAGGCTGGACAGAGCACGTCTTAACTTTGCCTCTCCACATGGCAGCCACCATTGTGGCCTCCAGCCACATCCAGAAAAGGGACACAGAGACTTTGCTGTTGCTTCTGTTCTTTTTGCAAAGGGCACGACTGGATGGTAGGTTTATTGTGCATTTCTTCTTGGAACAGTAAACTTCATTCTGGCCCAAGTATAGCTATATACTATAGCTAAAGGCACCATGGTATAATAGATAGAGCACTGGATGTGGATCCAGGAAGAGCCTTGGTTCACATTACACACATGATACATGATATACATTACACGCATGACGACACATATAGGCGGTCCATCTTATGCACATGACACATATGGCACACGGTATATAGCACACGCACACACACACCACACACACACACACTAGTAGAATTCCCTACCAAACCCATCCTTCGAGGCCCAACTCAGACATCTCCTCCACAAAGCCTCCCTTCAGGCCCCTACAGCTCCCACGAATCTCTGTCCTCTGCACTGGGGGCACTCAGAAACTGCACCACTTAGCTGGCACCAAGTCACAAAGCGCCTTGAGACACCTGGTCTTAGATTTCGCACTAGAAGGAATCCCCAGAGGCCATGCAGCCCAGCTCCCTCATTTTGCAGATAAGGGGGCTGGGATCCAGACGGTGACAGGCTTTTTGCCCAAGGCCACTGAGATACTGAGGAGTCAAAACAGGCCATGAACCCGCGTCTGACGGCAGAGCTGGTGTTCTTTGCACTCATCTCTTATGCTGTCCGGCCATTTAATTTTTCCTGCCTATGTTCTGCCTCCCTCACTAGACTGTAAACTTCCCAAGGCTCCCTTGATCACAGCTTTCCAATCCAGAGTGCCTAGCACTGTGCTACGCTCACTGTAGACTCCTTTGTTTTTATGAACAACTTTTAGGGCTAGTTTTTGTTTTTACCTTGCCTAAATTTCCTCCTGTATCTCTCTCCTTCTTCCTTTCCCCTCCTCAGAGAGTCATCTCTTATGACAAGAATTTTCTTTAAAAACAAAACAAAACAAAACACTCTGGCAAAACTAGTCAACCAACCCCCCTGACAGTATGTGCAATGTTGTACCACCGTGGCCCCTCAGCTTTGCAAAGAAGTGAGGTGGGGGCGTCTTCTCCTCCCTCTACTCTGGAGACCAGCAACATCCACTTTCACTCCCCTTGGTTCAATTGCTCTTCCCATTTCCATCACTGGAGTTGCTTTGCACATTATCTTCCCGATTCTTTCTTCCTTTCTCTCCTCATTAGTTCCTAAAAGTCTTTCCATGCCTTTCTATACTTACATTTGTCCTTCTTACATCACAGTATATTCCATTCCATCCCGGTGTGGACTATCGATGCTTTTGGAGTGGTCAGAGAGGAACATGAGGTCTCCTGATTTTGCCTGGGAAGCTGCAATTTGGGGGGGCCCCAGAAATTTTTCTTTGAGTCCATGTGACCTAGATCAACCCTGAGAAGGGCATCCTTGAGCTGCTATAGGCACAGTGCCGAGTTGTTCATATGATGTCCGAGTAACAGGATCCCTTAGGACTTTGTGAGGGAAAGAAAAGACCTCATCCTCACTCAGCGGCTCTGCGGCTGTCATCTGCTGTCACGGGGTCTGTATTCTCACCCATCCCACTTCTGGGCCCTGAGTTTGGAGCGGACCCTTTTATGTCAGTGACAAGACAGTTGGGGTTTTATTTCTTGCCTGGAGTCCCTGGAAGGGCTGACAAGATCTTGGACAGTGTCTGTCTCAGGAGGCCCTTGGCTATGGCAGTTCCAGAGACTGGATTACTCTTGGTAATAGAGTTAGGGGGCAGGGGGCAGCCTGGGAGTGTGACTTGAAGGCTTGCCAGGAGTTATTATAAGGCTGACACTTAAGAGTCCCCAAGCCTGCTCAGCTCTGTTGAGAAAGGTGTTTGTTCCAGGGCTCCAGGGAGACTCTGCTGTCACTGAGGCCTGTGGACCAGAAAACCGCCTTAGAGAATTGATTTGGCAAGCTGCAAAGACTTAAGATCTCTCTTCAATGAAATGATCAGGCAGGATTCCAGAGCCCCCATAATGATATGCACTTCCCAGCTCTTGACAGAAAGGTGATGGATTCAGGGTACAGAATGAGGCAGATTTTTTGCACACGGCCAAGGAAGTAATTTGTTTTCTTGACTATGCATATTGCTTTGTTTTTCTTTCTTTCTTTTGCAGTTGGAGGAGGGAGAGGTGATGTAAAGAAAAATTTTTTTTTAAAATTTTTAAAAATTCAATTGATTTGGGAACCTACAAGGATCTTGAATCTGGGTAGGGGAACGCCCTGGTGGCTTCCTTGCCAGCATCCCATCTCATGAAAAACCAATGAAGAATGAAACTTGAATAGCTGTTAAAAAGAAAAGGTCTAGGGGGACTGTTAGGGACTGTTGAGAACAGGACAGAGAACCGAAGATGGCCTGGGCTACACTCCAAGAGCCCCCAAATCAGAACTGAGATGATGCCACATTTATTGGTGTGTCCTTTATGGATGAGGCGCCATCAATGTCTTTTGGACAGTGAGAGATGTAGAAGGAGAATGCTCTGAGGAAGTTAAGGGTTTAGACATTCATTTATGGTTTATCACTTTAGGATATTCAGCTTCAAAATAATCTTAATCCTTAAGAAGGCAGCATAGTAGAGTAGATAGAATGCTAGATTGGGAGTCAGGAGAAACTGAGTTCAAATCCTGCCTCACACAATTACTGTGTTACTCTGGGCAAATCACTTAATCTCTCCACCTCAGTTTCCCCATGGCTCCTTCCCTACACGATTGTTGAAATAACAAAAAAAAGATAGTCTGTATAAGACACTTTGTAAAACGTAACAAGTGTTAGCCAAATAAATATTAATTATAAATATTATTATTATTATTACTAGCTACATGACTTCATGCAAGTCACCTGATTTCCCTCAGCCTCAGTTTCTCCATCTGTAAAGCAGTGAAAATAAACATTTATACAGCATCTACTATGTGCTAAGCCCTTTATAAATATTACCTCATTTGACCTGCCCAATGAAAGGAGGATTAGACTTGACCTCCAGGGTCCCTTCTAGCTCTAAATTTATGATCCTCTTAAAAATGAGACCCTCAGGCCTAACAGTTCAAGGACTCTCCACTTTTTTCTCCACCGATGATCTGGCAGAAGGCCTTAGAACCCAGGGGTCCCTTAGGGCTTGTGGGACAGGGCTAGTTAAAAGACAAAATAAAAGGGAGCTTAGACAAAAGCCAGGCTTCTGGGTGGAGGTGACCCTTCTCGACCCGGGGCATGGCGCACCCTCCCCCTCCCTGCTGCTCGATGAATACCGTCTGGGAGACCACAGGGCCAACCAGGACACGAGGAGAAGGGAAGAGGCTGCGCTCACCCTGTTGTTTTCGAACAATTCCAGGACAAACGTGATGGCAGTGCTGTTGATCCCGATGAAGAGGTTGGCACAGGACAAGGCCACGTAGGCCGTGCTGGGCACATCAAACAGGAAGGAGGCGGGGTACATCATCGGGATGACGGCCCACCTGTCGAAAGCCCCCAAACACAACAGGACAGGTTTTCAGTTTTCATTTCCTCTCCTGTTCCTTTAGGCAACAATAGATTGATTTCCCTCCCCTACACTGTGAAATCTCTGAAGTGGCCAGAGCTTCAAGGGGGACAATGAGAGGGCCTAGGGCCCCGGGCTGGCCACCGGCCATCTTCTCTCTCTGCCTTTCTCCTCACTCTCTTCCATGCTAGCAATACAAAACAAACAAGATTCTCCCAACCCACAGACGCTAACAAGCCGCCATCATCAGTCTCCCAAAAGACCAATCCGACGGATCGTTCAGTAACATCTGGAACTTGGAATTCTGACGGTGCAGTGAAAAAGAGGGGAGAGTTTGTAGTCAAAGGATTGGGGTTTGAATCCCTGTCCCGATACATTTCATCTGTGTGACCTTCAGCAGATGGCTCAACCTCCCCTGGCCTCAGTTCCTCATCTGCAAGATTAGGAGTCAAACTAGGCGGTCTCTAAGGCCCCTCTCCACTCTAACCTGTTTTCCTATAATAGGGATGTATTCATTCATTACAAGGGCGTATTAGGGTCATAAGATCATTAACTTAGAGCTGGGAGGGACCTTACAGGTCATCTAGTCTAATTCCCTCGTTTTGTAGGTGAGGAAACTCTATGATGCCTACAGGGGCGAGTGATTTGTCCAAGGCCATACAAATCGGTAGGGCTGGGGTCTGAACTGAGATCCTCTGATTTCAAAGATGGCGATCTTTCCATCACACCACACTATCTCTTATGTGCATCTGTTTTTGTGAGAAATATCTGAAGAGAACCCAGAAAGAGTTAAGCCAATTTGGCTTCTGGGATTCTTTTTTGGGGGGGAGGGGGAGAATCATGTCAACGAGCATTTATTAATAATTTACAATGTGCCAGGTGGGGAGAGGGGGATGGAAAGGTGTTAATTGGAATAACTGGATTAATTGACTTGGATTAATTCCACAGTTATTTTCCCAGTGTTGACTTAACGCAAGCATTTCTGAAACATTTTTCAGTGCATGTCCAAGCCAACATTACTATGGTCAATACCGACGGAGAAAAGCCCCAGAGGAAATCCAAGTCAGAAAGAGGCATGAAGTTAGGGAGAGGATGATCCCCAGGTCACAGCAGCTCTCTCAATGGGTTCCACGAGAGAACACAGCTAGGGAAGAGTTCCCCACCTGAACTAATTGAACAAGCAGAAATCATGACCTCTAAGGTCTCTTCTGGCTCTGTCTAAAATCCCACCATATCTATACTGAATACATAATCGGTGCACCAGGTCCTCTGCAGGCTCCTGGCCAGCAACACAACCACCTGCCTGGGCCTGTTAGAAATGCTACCGCCTCTCAGGCAAGGGGGATCTGTTGCACGTTGGCTTGATGCAGGGCTTTCTTCTAGTATCAGCCTCCATCAGTTCCAAATGACTTACCCATAAAGGAACAGCAGTGCAATCAGGGCTGGGAGATTGTTTGGGGAAGTGTATGCTTGCTTCTGAAATCCAATGAAGATCCCCACCACTATCCCAGCACTCACAGCATAATTGACCTGGTCAAAGGGAAAGAAGAGGGCAAGGTCATTTCTATTTTCCGGGTCACAGCGGGTGAATTGGGAGAGGGGATTGAACTAGATCAACCTGTCTCAAATTAATTTGGCCATGGAACACTTTGCAGCTTGAAATAATACTGATAGAATCTTTAAATGTTGGTGGAATGGGATCACCGAATCATATTTAGAGCTTGGAGGAAGAAACCATCTAATCTGAGCCCTTCTGCTCTGAAATTCATACCTCAGAAGCACCCTTGGCCCCTGACGACCCTCCCTCTGATTGGATGGTTCCTTCCAGAACCTGCATCTAAGGAGAGCACTCAGGCCAGCTGTGTCCATTTCTCACCAGGCTGTACTCCAGGTTCCTCTACTATGCCCTGTATCCACCTCCCCTCAACCCAGTTGAGGTTTTTCTTCCTTCCTCCCCTCCCTCTCTGGTTATCTTTAGCATTATCTTCCCCCATTAGAATGTAAGCATCTTGAGGGTAGGGACTGTCTTTTTGCTTGTATTTGTATTCTCAACACAGAGAACAGTGCCTCGCACATAGTAGACCTTAAGAAATGCTTGCTAACTGACATTTAGTTCAACCTCCACATTTTATAGATAAGATAAGCACAGAGAGATTAAGTGACTTGCCCAGGGTAACACAACTAGTTTAGTGACTGAAGTAGGATTTGAACTCAGGTCTTCCTAATTTCAAGTACAGTGCCCAATCCATTATGCCATGCCATGAGAGAAGGGGACTAGGGAAATTTTGTTAACAAAAGAGAAATTAATCCTGCTTTATGCTGAAAAATAAGGTGCATAAAAGAACTTTTTCCAATAATAATTTCAAAACTATTATACTAGAGGGAAAAATATCATTAACAAAGACATTTTCTCATGGAAGCCCTGTAATTCTATCTGTTGAGGAGCCTTTGACTTCCTTGGCCAGACAGGCCACATACCCCAAGGATTTGGATCAGTTCTTTACAAAGGTCCACTGCACAATGAGGGACCCCTAAGGAATTATAGAAAGACATATCTGTCCTTTTGCCACTGGCTCATTTCAGGGTTGCAGAGTTCCTCCAGCTGCATACTTTACATTCCTTTTCCCAACCTAGATTTAGGCTAATGACTTGAAATTCTTATACATCATAGCCTTCTGGATACTCTCCAAGAATCCATAAACCTGTACAAAAAAAAATCTACCTGTCAATACATTTCACCTAAACTCTCATTCTGTCAAGACCCTGAGGGCAGAATCAGGAACAGTTTGTGGAAAGTGCAAAGATTCCAATTTAGTCTTGAAAAGCTTCCTAACAATTAGAGCTCTCCAAAAGTCCAAAGGGCTGATAGAATCCTTAAATACTGGTGGAATGACATCACAGAATCATAAAGAGATGGTGAGTGCCTCATCACTAGAGGTCTGGAGTAGATGCTGAATGATTGTTGGCTATGTGATAGTGGGAATTCTTTTTTGTTTGTTTGACTAGGAAGCCACAGAGGTCCCTTATCTTTGGGCCCACAGAGCTCTGCCTGCTCTGTTCAGCTTTCTTGATGGGTTGAGTGAAAGAAAAATGCAGATAAAGGAGGAGACTTTTCCCATCATGTCTTGAACTAACTGAACAATGGGAAAACTGTCAACCTTGAATATAAATTCTGTTCACAGCTCCACTGAAAAGTAAGCAAAAACGTGAGTAGAGCTTATAGGCTCATTATAGGTTGAGAACTGTAGATTGATTTTAGCCTGACTTCTTTCAGGCTAATGGTACATGGCTGATGTAGACACATGCTAATGATATGTTCAACTGAGGGGAAGCTCCTAGAGCTTCATGTCCTTCCCAGAGATGCGTCTGAGCTTGCTTCCCCTGTGGGCAGAAGAGGGTGGAGAAACTCAAAGAATGATGATAGAGTTGGGATGGTGTCACCACATCTCCTACTGTGCCATTAAGACGTCAGGAACATAGCCTTCAAGGCTGCTGAAGGCACAATTTTTTTTTCTATTTAAGAAACCACAGTCCCCTAAGTGTTAGAATATGACAACTGAAACAATCATCAACCACTGGCAGCATCGTTGAGGTGGTACTCTTGGTACAATGTACTACTCAGAGCCCAGGGATTCAAACAAACAGTCTTTTTACTAAAAACACATTCCAATATACTCAAGTAGTTAAAAGTTCAAGAAATTAAAAGCAGATAAAAGCAGTTAGCAAGAACTTTCCCCAGGGTTGCAAGAGCTCCCCTTCAAAGTCCCCCCAAACCACTTTTATTCTCTTCTTATCCAAAGGCCCCACAGCTGAGTCCTGTATCAATTCACCTGGGGGCAAAGTCAACCCAACTGTCCCAGGTCTGCACCATAACTTCCTTGTTGAAAACAGCCCTAGCCTGCATTGCGGAAATGTGAGGCATTAACTTACACCTCCCCAGTTTCATCAATATCCTGGCCAACAACAAGCATAGCACAGTGGAAAGATCACCGGATCCAGAGGCAGAGAATATGGTTTCAAATCCTGCCTATGCTAGTTATGGGGTCTGCAGCTTGGGCAAGTCATTTAACCTCTGGAATTCAGTTTGCTCATCTGAAAAATGAGGAAGTTTAGACTTTGTTGCTGTTCAGTCATTTTCAGTCATGTCCAACTCTTTGTGACCCCTTTTGGGGTTTTCTTGGCAAAGATATTGGAGTGGTTTGCCATTTCCTTCTCCAGCTCGTTTTGCAGATGAGGAAACTGAGGCAGACAGGGTTAAGTGACTTGCTCAGGATCACACAGCTAGTAAATGTCTGAGGATGGATTTGAATTCAGGAAGAGGAATCTTCCTAATTATAGGCCTAGCACTCTATCCATTGGGCCACCTAGCTACTCCATTAGATTAGACTATCCTGTCTAGCTCTGAAGTGATGAGCTTAGATTTGAGGTTCCCTGAAGGCACACTCAAGAGGACATTAGACCATCTTGTAGAGCAAGGAATAAGCAAAGAGATGTCAAGACACCAGGCAATCTTTACCACACCTCCCACAGCAATAGCCACGGCCAGGGAAAACCAGCTATTGCCCCAGCAATGCAGAGACTTTCCTCAGAGAGAGGGCATTCTATTTTTGTGAAGGTTATAAAGGCTCCCAAAAGCCCCTCAAAATAGAATGGTGATAGGTACTGAATTTCACCAGGGTCTACCTGACCACCAACCATATACTTCACTGGCCTTTCTAGGTCAATACGAACCAAACCGATGTCGTAGACTGCTATGTGACTCAATAATTTTGGAAGAATGAATATTGTATTCTGCTTCATGACCATGAGATCACAAGTCACTTAACCTCTCTCAGTCTTAGTTTCCTTATCTGTAAAATGGGGATAATAATACCTATAGGCTTTAATTCACAGAGCTGTTGTTAGAAACAAATGAGTACATAGGATCTTAGACTTAATGCTGGTAGGGTCTTTAGAGGTCATTTATTTTCTCTCTCTCCCATTTCTCTTCACATCCATTGGAAAAAAAAAAAAAGAAAAACCTTATAACAAATATACACAGTCAAGCAAAATAACTTCTCTCATTCGCCATGTCCAAAAATATATTAACTCATTCTGATCTTGAATCAATCACCTCTTTGCCACAAAGAGGGTAGAATGTTTCACTATGGGTTTGCTGGAATCATTGTTGGTCACTGACTTGATCAGAACTCTTCAGTGTTTCAGAGTTGTTTGTTTTTATAGTGCTATTATTATTGTATAAACTGTTCTCCTGGTTCTGCTCACTTCACTCTGCATCAGTTCATACAGGTCTTCCTATGTTTTTCTAAAATTGTACCCTTCATCACTTCTTACAACACAATAGTATTCTATTACATTCATATACAACCATAATTTATTCAGCCATTCCCTAACTGATGTGAACCCCTGCAGTTCCTAGGTCTTCGCCACTGGGGGAAAAAAACTACTATAAATATTTTATATATGTGGTCCTTTTTGTCTTTCTTTGATCTCTTTGGTGGTATAGATTTATTAGTATTCTCACTGAGTCAAAGGGCATGCACTGTTTAGTCAACTCCTTCATCTTGCAAATAAGGAAACTGAGGCCCAGAGATATTAAGTAACACCCAAGGTCACACTGGCAGTAAGTGACAGAGACAGGGTGAACTCAAGTCCCATGACTCCAGAATAAGTGCTTTTCCCACTCAACCAGCTTGTCTTTGAGACCTCTGCAAACCTTAAAGGCCTATGGAAATGTCAGCCATTTTATTATTGCTATACTTAAGGTCACCATGAAGTGTTTCCAAGTTCCCGCCTCAGACCAGAGAAATGGAGGTCCCATCCACCAGATACTCACGATGTCCCACAGGAAGTTGGTGGCCCAGTAGGTAGTTGGGCTCACACCGCTGACAAACTGCAGGTGCTTTGCTTTGCTCACTCTCTCCTGGATCAGATAGAGAACAAAGCTGGCTGGGACAAAGGACATGGCAAAGATCACACAGATGGCCACCATGGCATCGATGGAAGTGGTCAGCCTGCAAGGGGACAGAATGGGAGGAGGATTAGAGGCAGCACGTTATTAGGGAACACAGGAAGATATAAAACCTGCTTCTTTGCTACAATTTTCAAGCAGTCTGAGGCTAAGAGCTCCCAGAGTGCCACGAGTCCGGCCATGTCCCTCCACGATGAATTTCTCTACTCACTGAATCAATCGATAAACATTTATTATAGTCAGTCATTTATCATCAATCAATGAATTATTTATTTATTGCCCAGAATATGCCGGGCACTGTGCTAGGTGCTAACTAAAAGTGGAAAGGGCAGCCACGAAGAAAAGTAGCAAAGGGAGGACATAAACCTAGCTGTCATCATTCACCCTTGATGTTTCTACACGGCACCAGCCACAGACACAGACACCATCACTGCTGCCATGCAAAAAGGTCACTGAAGACACCCACATCCAGGGGCATAGGGAGGAGAAAATTCGTGGCAAGAGATGGAGGAGGAGCCAAACAGTGAGGCAGGGCTTGTGGCAATGAAGAAGATGGCATGGTCTGAACGATACTTTATTAGGAGCTCACTTTGGCAGCTGGGCAGAAGATGAACTAGGGTGGGAAGAGGCTTGAAGCAGGGAGACCAATTAACAGGATACTGTGATAGTTTAGGAGACAAGGACTTGAACTGCGACAGAGCCTTCGCCTCGACTTGCTTCCATGAATGAAGGACCTTGTGCCTATACCATCTGAGACTAAGTTAAAGGAATTAAGGATGTTTAAGCCTAAAGAAGGAAAGGCTCAGTGGTGGGTGGGCATGTTATGTGGAAAGGACCCTGCTTCTGGAGTCAGAAGGCCTGGGATCAAATCCTGCTTCTGGCATTTTCTGTCTGGATGACCCCAGGCAAGACACCCAACCTCTCTGCAGCTCCATTCTGCATCTGTAAAATAATAAGATTCAAGTAGATGTTTTCTGGGGTCCCTTTCTAGCTCGAGAATTGGGGTCCATGAATTTTGTTTGTTTGTTTCAATGCTGACAATTGTATTTCAATCTAGTGGGTTTTCTTTGTAAACTTATGTGTTGTATTGTATACATTTAAGAACAATATTCTGAGAAATGTCCACAGGCTTCACCAGCTTCCCAAAGGTGGTCTATAATATTAAAAAGGGGAAGAACCCCTAGCCCATACCTACAGACCTGTGACAGCTATTTTTTTTGGGGGGGGGGTGAGGTAATCAGGGTTAAGTGACTTGCCCAGGGTCATGCAGCTAATAAGTATCACACATCTGAGGCTGGATTTGAACTCAGGACCTCCTGACTCAAAGGCCAGAGCTCTATCCACTACACCACCTAGCTGCCCCTGACAGCTATTTTTAAGAATCTGTAAGGCTGTCATGTGGAAAAGGGATTAGATTTGGTCTGTTTAGTCCCAGAGGGAAAAACTAAAAGCTAAGAGGATAAAAGTGGCAAAGAAGCTCATTTAGATTTGATATTGGGATGGGTGGGTGGGGATTTTACTTGCCAATGAGCTATCTGAAAATAATGGGCCTCCGTCCTCTCACTAGAGTTGAGGGTGTTGCAGTGCCGGGCATTCTTTGGCGGGGGGAAGGGTGAGATGACCACTGAAATCTCTTCCAGCTCTGAAATTTGGATAGTCTACTTGCAGTATTTTGGCCTCCGACCTAGGAAGGATCTTAGAGGTCATCTTGTCCAGCTTGCTCATTGGACTGGTGCAGAATCTGAGTTCAATGGCTTGGCCAAGCTTGCACAGGGACTAAGGGGCACGTTCCAGAGGAGAATCCAGGTCCTCTGGCTGCAGACCCAGGGTTCTTTCCCTTGTACCAAGCTGCCTCCAGCTCACTGAAGTGGAATGAGGAAAGGTGGCAGGGAGGAAGGCAGGGAGCGTAAGGCCCAGGGGATGATGGACAAATGACAGCCTGCTTACACCGTGATCTCAGAGAGCTGCTCCTTGGTGAGGTTCAGCGGCTGGTTTATGAGGGTGATTCCAAAGTCCTCCGGGTCCATGTCTTTTGGCAGATTGGCTCTCAGGATTGCATTGTTAGCCACATTGAGGAAGCTAACCATTGCGTGCCAACCTTTGTTGTTGAACCACACCTAGCAGAAGAGAAAGAGTAATGCCTTTATTAACGTAAGCCACTGACACATGGAAACTGAGACACTACTCATCCTCATAGCCGATTCAAGTTGAAACTATCTGCAATGGGGAAAGAAATCTGGAAAGGAAGCAAATACATGGTATCTGATGCTCCTCACCAGATTCCAACTGGAAGAAGAATTTTCTTCATCTGGGAAAAGAAATAAGAAAAACAACTGGGCCATATGAAACTCAATGCCTTAGGACAGGTTACCTTAATGTTGTCTTCAGTTTCCAAATATTTAAGGAAATTGGACATTTCTTTCTCGGCCTCTCGGGTGGCAGGGCCCTAGAGTAGCAAAAGAAAGAAGCAAGAAAAGGATTTCTCAGTTACATTGGTGCCTTTTTTTCTTGTGTTTTGAGTAGTCCACATATCCCGTATCTGGCCACAGATAGAGTTCACTTACCCCGCTCACGTTCATAAGTTGACCAAGGTCACGTAAAAACCCAACTATGTCTTCCCCAGTGATACAGAAGACTGGAAGCTTTCCTCCAATAGAAATCCCTCCATACCTGTTCAGGGAACAAAAATTCTCAGGTCAGTGCAATGGTCCTGAATCCATGCCATGTGAAGGTTGGTCGGTAGAACTGGGAATGTTTATCATAAAGAAGAGAAGACTTTGGGAGTGGGGGTGTGGGGGTGGATTGGGGATACACATCACGATAGCTGACTTTCAGTATTTGAAGAATTGTCACATGGAAGATCATAAGATCCTAGATTTTAAATTGGAAGGGACTTTATAGACCATTTAGTCCAAACTCTTTCGTTTTAAAAATGAGATTAGACTTTTTCCTGCTTGTCTTCAGAGACCATACCTGGAAACACTGGTTGAAAATTACAACAACAACAAAAAAAAAAATGCAGGTTGGATGTCAGGAAAAATTTCTTAATAATTAGAGCTTTCAAAAAAAAAAAGAATGGGCTCCTCAGGAGGCAGTGAATGAGTTTCCCCTTACTGGAGGTCTTTAAGCAAAGAGTAAATAACGACTTGCCAAGTAGGTTGTAGGTAGGATTCTTGTTTGGATGTGGGTTGGGCTAGGTTGCTGCCAAGGTCCTTTCCATCTCAGAGATTCTGTGATTCTGAGGTATATTTGACCTGCTTTTGGAATTTACAGGTGTGCTAAAGAAGAAATAAGGCTATACCCAACCCCTTAGGCTCTGTCTGTCCTTAGACCAAAAGACCACAGGACTTTCTAAAATGTCTTAAGGGCCCAGTAACCATGTTTATGGATGGCATAATTATCCTCTAAGGGCACAGGTCAGAAGTGACAGGCCAGGGATCAGGCATGGGCTCTTGCTACTCTTATAGCTTGGCAAAGTCAAAGACCTCCAGACTCCATCCCGGATTAGAGTAGTAGGGCCCTACTCTGGATGGACTATTCAGAGATTTAAATTCCTTTAAAAAGAATGGGAAAAAGTTCCTTACCTTTGTTCATTGACCCAGTATTTGCTTTTCATGCTGAAAAACACAAATAAAATCATGTAATCAAACCAGTTGGAGTATTGATGTTAATTTCTCCCTCCTCCTTAATGTTTCCCCATCCTTTATCCTTATACTCCTCACCTAATTCTCAAGAGACCTTCAATTTTCTGGGCCTATGAGTGAAACTTTAATATTTAATAATTTTCCAAATATACAAAAATATGAGATAGATGCTGCAGCATCTGAACTCATCTCTCTTAAGGAAACATTTCCCAGCACAGGTGGGAAAAGAACAAAGCAGACCTAATGGTCTAAGGAGCAGGGGGCCAGGCAAGGCAGAAACTGAGGTAAGGACGATCTCTGGCCACTAGTAACAGCCAACAGAAGTCTCATTTGCTGTCCACAGTAGGCTGACCTCTTTCAAAGAGTTCAAATTGAGACTTATGGTCTGGCAAAGGTTGGTCTTTCTGAAAAGTCTCGTTAAAAGTACACTTTCTTCTCTCATATCAGGACTGTTTCAAAAATACAATAATTCACTACAACAAGCATTTGGTCACGTCCCAGCTATGTGCCAGGCACTATGCTAAGCACTGGGGACACAAGTACCTGCCCTGAAGGACCTTCCATTCTACTAGAGAATTCACAAAGTGTGGTTCTACAGGTTGCAGCCACTGGGAGCAGCTGGGTGATAGAATTGGCCACAAGTAAAGAACAAAATCTAATTTTTTATGCAGAAAAGAAAATCAGGTTGACTTTACTTCCCAAGCATGTAGGATGCAAGACATGAACATTTTAGGCTAGAAGTCCTCTAAGGTCCCTTCCAATTCTAAATCTAGGATCCTAACAACCTCTCTGTTAGGATCCTATCAACCTCTCCTTACCTGCTTCTTATAAGCGTGGGATATGTTTTTACCAGGAAGTCTGAGATGTTCCTGTTTGTGAGGTCTTGCAGGATTTCCGTACTGCGTTGTACTCTCTGGGGACATGAGAGAGGAATCCCCATTAAATACTTTGGAGTCTAGAGTCCCTTTAACTTCAGCAAACTCTAGTTAACGGAACAGTATCTTACCCAGTGAAAAACAAAGCTTTTTGTTTTCTTGGGGAATTTTGGTGAGATAGCAAAATGTGAGTGAAGGCTGAAGTGTGTATATTTAGCCACCAGAGGGGAGTATTGCTTCAAATTTAGGAGCAGATGCATTTTTTTTTTTTTTCCCAGCTCAGTCTGAATCAGCTTTCAGAAAGAGCAAGGCACACACGCCCCATCAACATGCCCTTTAATTGCTTAATTCTCTTGTGTTTATCTTTCCCTTCCCTTTTTTTCCCCCACCTCTTTTCCTTTTCTCCTTACATCTTTTTGCTTCCTTTCCCCTTGCTAGTGGCATCCATGAGCATTGCCAACTGCCGTGCTTGCCAAAGGTTGCTGACCTGAGGGACAGTCTTTTCCAAATAATGGTTTAACCTCTATCTAATCAGAAAACTTTGGACTCTAATTAATCCCTGGCCTGTTTTCCCTACCAAAAAAAATACCCTTTGTATTTTATTTTTTGTATATTTAATACATGTCCATCTTGGCTCTGCCAATAGAATGTGAGCTCCTTCAGGGTAGACACTGTTAATCCTTTGTTTTTGTACACCCAGGATCTAGTGTGGTGTCTAGCATACAGTAGATGCTTAATAAATACTTGCTCATTGATTGATCTAAGCCAGAGGTATTTCATCAGGGTCTGTGAACTTTTTGATAATTTGATGTTTTGATAATTGTATTTCAATACAATTATTTATTTTGCATTGTATGTTTTTTACTTTATGGATTTAAAAAATATTTTGAAAAGGGGTCCATAGTCTTCCCCAGATTGTCAAAGGGGTCCACAACACACACACAGACAAAAAGGGTTAAGAAGCCCTAATCTTGACTGTCCCTTTCATAGTTCAGGTACATCAGTCATCCCTCTTTGTTGCCCAAGAGTCAAGTCCAGAATTCTGGATTTGTGTATCTATGATTAAAGAATAGGTCATACACATTTTTTTAGAGCTGGAAGAGAACTTGGAGATCATCTACTTAGCCAGCAAAGTTCTTCATCATTACGAAAGCAAAAGTGAGAGGGCTGTTACTCCGTCCCCATCCACATACTTCCTGATATAAAATTCTTAGGAAGAGAGTATAGAATCTTAGAAAAGTCAGATCACAGGACCAGAGATTTAGAGCTAAAAGGGTCCTTAGAGGCCATCTTGTCCAACCACCTCCCCTTCATTTTATAAATGAGCAAATTGAGTCCCAGAGGAGTGAAGTTATTTGTTCAAAGTCACAAAGACAGCAAATGGTAGAGCCAAAATTCAAATCCAGTTCCTCAGCCCCAAATCTAGCCATCTTTCTCCTGAACCAGTCATACAACACAATCTGCCTTGGATCCTTGTAACTAATCAAGGTCCCAGTGATGAGTCCCTCTTGCCAAGAGGGATTAGATCTCTTTTGCCTGGCTTAGATTTCAGGGGCACAGATTTCACAGATTTTTAGGTCCATAGATTCCAGTTCACCTCAGAAACAATTCTTAATAAGAATAGTTGTTGAACAATGAAATGAGCTGGTTCATCTGGTGAATTTCCCATCATGGGAGATGTTCAAAGTACAGCATGGATACTTGCTGTATCCATTTTTCACTTGTCACAGACGTTGCATAGGAGATTCAGATTTCAGTTTAATAGCTACCTTGTTGAGCTAGATGACCTCTGAGATCCCTTCTAATTTCTTCTTTGGGCTGAACTTGATTGACAAGTAAGTAAGCACAAACTCACCTAAGAGAATGAATCTCGCTGACCTCAGATCACGTTTCATATCCCCAACCTCAGACATCTTTCTAGGTTTCTCTTGACTTTTGTGTTTTCATTTCAAAGCTTCTACTCAGTCTTTTCACCATGAATGCTTTAAAGTACTCTATTATATTAAAGATTTGTTTGTCTTCCACTGTAGGATATTACTGAGTAAATTTGGTTGGTTGCAAATCTTTATCTTTGCCTTTTGGAATATTCTATGTGGAGATTTTCTCTCCTTTATAGTATTACTGCTAAGTCTTTTGTGTGATGGCCGACCTCTGCTCTTTGGTCCTTGAACTCTTTATTTCTGGACACTTGCAGTATTTTTTGACATTTTGGACATTACTGGCTAGATGTTTTCAGTTTAGGGTTTCTTACAGGAAAATTAGTGGATTTTTTTTTTTCTATTTGTGCTTTGTCTTCTGATTTGAATAGATTCAGGAAATTTTTAAAAATTATTTCTTGAAATATGGCATTCAGATTTTTTTGGAGGGTGGCTGGTTATGGTTTTCAGAAAGATCCTTACATTTTCTTTCCTTAATCCATTTTCTTAGTTAATTATTTTTGATAGTAGATACCTTATACAGTGCCTGGCACATACTTTTAAGTATTTAATACATGCTTTATCTCATTGCTTATATTTTCTTCTATTTATTTTTCAGCCATTTGACTTTATTCTAATATTTCTTGTCTCATGGATTCACTGAATTCTGTTTGCTCCATTCTATTTTTCAGGCTCCTTCCAGCTCTTAAATGCCTGATTTTATGTTCCTAATTATGCCACTTGTCTGGGTCACAGAATGAGTGAGATGAAACAAGGTGTTATCAGCCTGAAAAAGTAGTCTGGAGCCAGATATGTAAAGGCCTTACATGCCAGAGGAGTCTGTATTTCATCTTAGAGGCAACAGGGCAGGGGTGTGCTAGAGCCAACCAGCCAGTGCAAGTATTTATGCCTCGGAAACTATCAAACACTACAAATCAAGGGTTGTTTTGTTGTTCAGTCTTAAGACAGTGTTGGAGAAAATATTAATAATGCAGATTAAACTTAAAAGTATTCAGCGTATAGGTTTGCTTGTTTTTCAGCTAGGTAACTACTAAACATTTACCAATATGTCATTGTAATAGGGAGCCACTGAAGCTTCTTGAGCAGGGGAGTGACATGGTTAGATCTGGGCCATAGGAATGATGCTGTAAATTGGTGTGTAAATGATTAGAGAGAGGCAGAGGATGGGAGTGTGCTAAGACCATAATGCTGAACACATAGCAAACCCTGGGGAAGTATCGGCTGGGTGACTGAGTGGGAAGGTGGATCTGGTGGTCATCCTGTTCTTTGGCCTGGGTCCTTTTCCATACTATTTCCTATAGCTCCCTCTGGGTAGTTCACTACAAAAGGAAATGAGGGTGCAGTGTGGCCCCCTGCTCAGCTCCTGTTGGCTAGGATGCATCATGTATTTACTGTTTGGATGTTATGCTCAGTGCCCAGACTCCCTTGGAGAGCTGCCCAGTACCTGGGGAGGAGGGGGTCCCCCTGCCCCCGCAGGGCATTCTGGGAGCATCATGAGCTTCTCTCGGGTGCTGCACTTGCAGGCAGGAGAGGGGTTGTCTGCTGTCCATTTTTGCTTCTGGAACAGGAGAGTCACGTTAGGAGAAACAGAGGGGGTCTTCCAGGATGTTGAATTGCCACAGGGATAATTCCTGGATCAGGAAAGAGAGAATATTTTAAATTCCAGTTATGACATTCATAAAATCCTCAGAAGCAGCATGAAACACAGGATCACATCCTGTTAGATCAGCATTCAATTCAATTTAGCAACTATTTATTAAACACCCACTATATGCAGGACACAGTGGTGGGGAAGGGACGCTGAAATATGCAGGTGACTTAAACATTTACCTTTAAGACATCTCCTTCCTACCTTTTAGAGTTCTACAATAACAAGAACAACTTTTTCTTTCCTTTTTTTTTTAATGCCTCCAGGAACCTCATCATTTTTCAACACTATATCAGCCTTGGTACTCCTACTTCATCAGTATCCTCATTACCCTCAGCCCCTTTGATGGGAGGTTAAGCAGAAAGACCCTTGCAACATATCCATTTAAGGAAGGTGCCCAGGTCAACCATCTCTTCGTTTCCCACCTAGCTGCACTGTTTTGGACTTCTCCATCATATTGCAGCACAAAGTGCCTCCCTCCTTCCTTTTCAATTTTCTTTTGTGTGGGGTTTTCCCTCATTAGACTGTAGGCTTCTTGAGGGTAGGGATTGTTTTCATTTTCCACATTTGTTATCAGCAGTGCTTAGCATAATGCTTGGCACATAGTAGGCAGTTTATTAAGTATTTATTGACTTTTGACTTTTCCCCAATACCTGTGATCTTATTCCCGTCTGGGAATTTCCAGTATAGAAACTTCCTTTGCCAGTGAAGATTGGCAATATTCTGTAACCTCAAGCCTCAGAGTTGTCTGGGGACACTGAAGGGTTAAGTGAATGTCCATGGTCACACAGCTAGAAGGTGTCAGAAGCAGAGAATGAACCCATCTCTTCAAAGTTTGCTCTCTGTCCCCTCCTCCATGCTGACTCTCACTAATAACAACTATGCTTTATAGAGCACTTTAATATTGCCAAAGTATCATAAGTTCTATAACTTGAGCCTCATGCCAACACTGTGAGATTTTATTATCCCCATTTTGCAGACTCTGCCGCTGAGGCTCAAAGAGATGTGCCTAAAACCATGGAAGTAGTGGGATGAGGGGATATGATAACTATGCTAATAATCATAGCTCTGATAGGATGTAAGTGTCCTATGAGGACAAAGTGCTATGGATGGGTCAGAAGATGGAAAAAAGGTTAGGTTGGTGAGAAGCACTTGACTTGGGTTTGACAAATGAGTAGGATTTCAACAGACAAACCTTTTGGATGAAGGGTAGTTTTTGCTTAGAAAATCCCGATAATATATATAGGTTGTAAAGCTGTAGGATCATTTATGCTTCTACAACCAAATTACTCAATTCAGCAAATTTTTAGTAAATACCTACTATATATACAGACCTATAGTAGACAGTGTTGTTACAAATACACAAATGAAACAGTCCCTGCCTGCCCTTAGGGAACTTACATTTCAAAGATCAATTACAGTCAGAGACCAAGTCCTAAACTGTTTTGTACCACCCCAATCTTCACCTCCACAGGGCCTAGACAGTGCTTTGTAAAAGTTGCCTGTGGTTTGATTGATTCACTAATTTTTCAGGGACATCTTCTCCAGTTGGTAGATTGTGCAGGTTCCTTTTCTCCCTCTTTCTCTCCTTCTGGCTATTTTTCTCCTTCTTAGCCCCATTAGGAGATGAAGGGTGTGAAAAATAAAAGATGAAGTTTTGATATGCTTATTTGGCTGCTGATCAGCTCTGAAAAAAAAAGATGAATAGGGGAAATATGGAAATGATGAGGAAATTTGGGGATTGCCTCTAGATCTGCCTCTTACAGCCTCATTCACAGAATTTTAGAGTTGGAAGAAACTTCAGTGGCCATCTGATTCAGCCCACACAAGAAAAAGGGTTTGGACTTTAATATACCTGACATGATGCCATCTAGTTTTTGCTCAAAGAACCTTTAGAGTGTGTAGAGACCTACATTCTTTTAAGGTAGCCCAATCTATTTGGGGATAACTAACTACTCTCCAATTCTTATAACACTGATGTTTGAGAGTCAGCAATTTATGTATACAAGCACACCCTCAGTCTGGTTTCATAGCATTCTATCCTCCACACCTCCTTGAAAGAGGTCAGAGGGTGAGAGAAGTCTTTTGTGTTGATTCCTTTGGGTTTTCCCACAACCTCCCTGATAAGACCATAATTATTCAGGGCTAGAAGGCACCATCACTCCCTGGAAGATCATCTAGTACAACTGCCTTCCTCCAACTCTGCCTTTTTAAAAAATATTTACAGATGAGGAAACTGAAGCCCAAAGAGATTAACTGCCTTATTCAAGGTCACATAGGTAGAAAGAAGTTGAATCAGGGTCTCCTGACCCTGGAGTGGAACTTAGGTCTTGTCCCACTACACCATACTGGCTTTCACTTGTTAAATTTCTGCAACAAGCCTGTACTCCCAGGAACTTTCTGCCGCTCTCTTTTCCATTTGGAAAACTGGAAACAAAAGGAAATTCAGACTTACGGGAAGACCTCTTCTTTCAGGCAGCGATTTCCAAATCCTGGTCTATTCAGGAGGACTTCAGCAAGAGTTGACAGTTGTTCGTTGCCTGGCTGTTCAGAACTAAGCAAATTGGGAAAAGTCTTATTTTACAGAAACAATTCTGAGCCAGAGCACACCAAACCAGCTGTTATTGGGACCATGTGTGAAGGAAACTGACTTGAAGTAGTCACTAACCCATTGGAGGATGGGTATTTATTTCTGATGCTGGAGCAGAGCAATTAACAGTAATAACAGCTCACAATATATAACATTTTAAAATCTGAAAATCACATTGCATACATCATTTCATTTGTTCTTCCCCAAAACACTATGAGAGAGCAGGAATCATTATCCTCATTTTGCAAATAAGTTAATAGAGGCATAGGAAGATTAAGTGACTTGCTCAAAATTCATGGGTATTAAGTGTCAGAATCAGGATTCAGACCTAGATCTCCTGATTCTCAATCTTGTGATTTTTTTTCACTCTCCCATAATGCCTATCCAGTTTAAGTGAATTGGCCAAAGTCATCTGACCAATGAGTATCAGAGCCGGAACATTTAAACATAAATGCATCTTATGAAGGCCCAAAGATGTATATAATATGTATGACCTGTAGAGGTTTGGCTTCAACCCCTAATGGTGTTCTTTCTCTCTGTGGGTCATTTTCTATGGGTATTTGCCTGACTCTGGATATTGCCTATATTATAACTTTCCAGGAAGTGAAAGCAGAAGCTCAGATGTCGATGGTCAGCCAGTGGTAGAGAATTCATTAACTTCCCAATAGAGTGGGCAGGTCAAAGGCCCTTGGAGCAGCCTACAACTCTATTTAGGAAGGTATGGACACACTTGTGACACACAAATGTGTGTCATAGACCAGAGAAAGAACAGGAGAAGCAAGATACCTAGTGACCTCTTAGACTCCTGACCTGAAGAAGGTATACTGCTGTCCATAAATCCAGGGGTGAAGCGTCAAAGGAGGATACTCTCCAAAAGGGGGGATGATGACAGCAAGCAGCAAAGCCAAACACACAAAGCCAGCTGGGAGCACAATCTGTTAGACAAAAGAGATGTTAGACCTGATCACCTCCAGGGGCAAAGGTAAAACCCTCTGGCTGGTGTTCAAAGCCCTTCATAAGCTGCCCCCTACCACACTCCCTTTCCAGCCTTCTTAAACCTCTAGGAAGTGGTCAGACTGGGATTCTAATTTCAGTCTTTAGAATCCAAGCCCAACACTCTTTCCACTATGCCACATAGGCTCTCATCACTTAACAATAGCTAGTGTTTATTAAGTACCTATTATGGGCCAGGCAATTTACAAATACTATCTCATTTGATCCTCACAACAACCATGGGAGGTAGGTGCTATTAGTATCTCCGTTTTACAGTTGAGAAAACTGAGGCAGACATAGATTGAAGGACTTGCCAGGGTGGGACAGTAAGTGTCTGAGACTGGATCTGAACTCAGGTCATCCTGATGCCAAGTCCTACACTCCATCTACTGTGCTACCTTATATACCTTATATTCTTCTATGGCTCAGTTTCCCCTAGGTTAAAAAAGGGAGATAATAATAACACTGATGTGCCAGGTGTAGTGTGAGGATTAATTAAGAAGTGACTATAAAGTTCAATGCAAATATTTAAATAATTTATAAGAACATTTTCACTCTATCTTTTTTTGGGGGTCTGAATCTGTTGATTTTACTGCTGTAGGGAGCTCATGGTGAGGGAAAACCCTCATCAATTTATATCAGCTCTTGTTCTGCAAGGAGAGTCTTAGAGAGTTGCCTATATAATATAAATATAAATTATACTATTTTTACTACTCAGTTGAGTTTGATTTTAATGAAGCCATTTTGTGATATTGAATAATAATAATAATACCTAAGCTTTTCATATAGGTTATCTCATTTGACCCTCACAAGAATCCTGTGAGGTTGATACTATTATTATCCCTATTTTACAGATGGAGAAATTGAAGGAGATAGGAAAGAGAGACAGAGAAGAGAGGAGAGGAGAGGAGTGAAGAGACGGACAGGTGAGAGAGGAGAGAGGCAGAATACTTCTATGAGATCATGAATGCATAACAGGTGAGATATAATAAAAAGCTTGCCAGGTTGGAATCACAAACCTTAGAACTGTCTCACCATTCATAACAGTGTCAAGTCCTAAGGAACATTTGATTAAAACCAAAGGGCTGAATACCTGAGCAAGGAAGTCTTTGTGGCTCCGGACGGCACGGTGGAACCTCTTAATGAGTAAAGCCTGGATGTGCTGACAGAGCAGCTGAGGCCCCTTGTTCAGCTGCACCCCACTGTCAGAAGGCTCCTTGCCTGCCTGGCCTTCAGCAGGATGGGTTTGTTCTGGGGCTGAGGAGCCATTGGAGGCCTGGGGTCCTCTTGTTGCTTTCTCATTTCTACTGGAACTGGGATTTCTAAAGCTAAAACTTGGTCCTTTCTGCTGAGTGTTACCTGATTTTGGAAATTAAAGGGATCATTTGAAAGAATGCTCACAAGGAAGATATGAAAAAATATCATCCAAAGTTTACCAGCCATCTTTATCCATAGCGGCCTGTAGAAAATCATACCATGTCCTTGGCACTTAGCATGGTAAATTACATATTTTTGGACCTAGGATTTAAATAAGGATAGTGAACTCCCAGTGAGTAAAATTCTCCCACCAATGCAGATTGGTACCTCCATTGCAATTTCCAATCTTAGGGGGCTCCCTGGAGGTCTGGGACCGTTAACTGACTTGCCCAGAGGCACATAGCAAATATATGTCATAGGCTAGACTTGAACCCTGGTCTACTTGACTCTGAGGCCAGCTTAGTTAGTCAATCAACAAGCATTTATTGAGCACTTACTATGTGCCTGGTACTGTGCTAAGTATTGGTGATAAAAAGATAGGCAAAATGTAGTCCCTACCCTCTAGGATGGAATATTTTAATGCTGGAGACAACACTAGAATGGGGTTTAATCTGATGGCATTTGAAAAAACCCTATAACCTCAAGGTTAACTTTAGAACCATGAGAGGGATAGGTAGCTTTGCTCTGGAAATCTGGCCTTCCAGTGGACTTGGGGTTGGGGATAGTGAGTCCCAAAGTATGTGGGGGGGGGGGGGGGGTGGGTGCTTTCTCACTATTAGTTTTCAACAGTTTCTACCTATAGCTTTCCTTGCCATTGTGCACAAAGGCAGGTGATTATAGGATCATAGATTTAGAGACAGAAGGGAGCTGAAAGGCCATCTAGTCCAACCTCTTCATTTTTCTTCATTTTACAGAAGGAAACTGAGGCCCAGGGAATTGCCTAAGATCACACAGTAGTGAGCAGCAGAGGGGGTTTTTGAACCCAGTACTCTAACTTAAAAGCCATGATCATACAATGGGAAACATCAGATGTGCTCTAGAGAGGCAAATGACAGCTGTTTTGAGCTCCCCAAGGCTTCAACTGAAGTGATTCTCACAGTGAGAGATTCTTTAAAAAGAAACAAAAACACAATCTCCAGCATACAAACAGCACTCCCAATTCAGAAAACAAAATCATCAACCCATACCTACAAACAGTGCTCCTGATTCAGAATCTCCTGTGACCCTCAGGAAAATCTGCCAAAAAAAAGGAAATTGTAGATGTGAGTTGGGTACTTCTATCTAAAAGGTCATTGGGAAAATCTGTCCAAAAGTTTGATTTTGTTAAGTTTATGTGGGGGAAAATACGTTCTAGCTTTTCATTCATTCATTCAATCAGTTAATAAATATGCATAAAGGATAAAAAATTTAGAGAAGGGACAGACACTGGCCTCATTGAGCTTACAATCTAGTATGAAGATAAGACACAGGCCTGTGTAAGAGAGGATTGGTCAAATGAATCCCTGATCCATTTGATGAGTTCCTCCTCCCTCTTTCCCATAGCTCAGCTGTACTCTGGTCTGCAATCCATGGGAAAGGAAGGGGAAAGGGACGGGGAGGGGAAGACTCAGAAAGAGACACAGAGAAAGACAGGGAAGAAGAGAGGTGCACAGAGAGAGAGAGACAGAGACAGACAGACAGAGAGAGGGAGAATCTCAACCAGCTCACTTTATAGACTTGGGGCAGGGGTCATTCTTCCCAAAAAAATCTTGACCTCTGACTCCCAGTCACTAATCACCTTGCAGCAGCGACCACAGGAGCACCCTGGCTCCTCTCAATAAGGTGTCAGGATGCCCGGCCTGCCAGACAGACCTTTCTGATGCCTCCAGGTATGAAGGTCCATCCTGTATCATCTCTTCAGGTACATTGAGGAACCTCACCGAGTTTATCAGAATCCCTTACACCAAGATAATTCACAGAATCCCCAGCAGAGCCTCTTTTACCTCTTCTAGTGGAGTGTCAGATATCCCAAAGCTGCTGAGACCCAGGTCGGGGAGAGTTTCCTCCAACTCTCTGAAGAGGCTGGCATAGGCCCGCTGCTTGACATCCTTATTTGGGAGGAGAAAAATAAGCTCTTGGCCAATACATTCTACTAGCTTTGCTTCTGGCACGTGGTGGCGGATCATTTCAATCAGCTCATTTATATCTCCTGGAAAGAGTCAGAATGTTATCGGTTAATCAGTAAGGATTAATCAGGGGTTTACTATGTGCCTTTACAAAGACAAAACTACAACAGTCCCTGCCCTTAGGAAGCTTACATTCTGTTGGAGAGAGACAGCTTGTCCACAGTTTGTAGATACAAGACACAAAGTAAATACGAGGTAATAGTTGGGGGAGGGGGTGGGGAAGAAGGGTGGAGGTGGGGGGTTGGCAGGAGAGATGCTAGTTCCTGGGGAGAACAGGAAAAACTTCATGTGACTATCTTATCCAGAGACCAATTTTCTGGTTTGTAGGTTTGCTACAATCTCTGCTGTTTCCCCTTCTCTTCTCCCATCTATCCTTCGGCAAACTCACTACTCATTATTGGAACTTTTTAATGTGGGGAGTAGTAGGAGCCAGAATGTGGGGTAAAGCTCAAGTTAAATTGCATTAGTTTGACAATTCCCATGAAAGGCACAAGAGGCAGGGTGGCAAACACGCCCATAAGGGGCACCCTGAAGTAATATAGTAACCAACCAGCCATTCAACAATCAGGTCTTTCTTCAAGGCTCGGAGGCAGCCCTCTATCCACTATACCAGGGGTAGGGAACCTGTGGCCTCCAGGCCACATGTGGCCCTCTAGGTCCTCAAGTGCAGCCCTTTGACTGAATCGAAACTTCACGAACAAATCCCCTCAATAAAAGGATTTGTTCTGTAAAACTTGGACTCAGTCAGAAGGCCACATCCAAGGACCTAGAAGGCCACATGTGGCCTGGAGGACACAAGTTCCCTACCCCTGCACTATACCATGCTGCTTCTCAAGAATGTGAAAATAAAATACAAATACCCCCAAAGAGTTTCAATCCTTTGCGTCATATTTATTTTTAGAAATGGGTAACAAGAAATGAAAATTGAGGGAGAAGGGCAACCTCTTGGATTAGATTCCCCTTGCAGAATGCAAATTACTCAAGGGCAGGAACAGATTCATTTTTTGTTGTGAGATGTGTATGCCTATAGGCCACCTAGGTGGTGCAGTGGATAGAACCTCTCGGCATGGAGTCAGGAAGACTCATCTTCCTGAGTTCAAATCCAGGCCCCAGACACTTATTAGTTGTATGACTCTGAGCAAGTCACTTAACCCTGTTTTGCCTCGGCTTCCTCATCTGTCAAATGAGCTGGAAAAAGAAATGGCAAATCACTCCAGTATCTTTGCCTAGAAAACCCCAAATGGCTCACAAAGCGTCAGATATGACTGAAAAATGATTAAACAACACATATGCCTACATGGGATGTCTAAATATCTAGACATGGCTCAAGGGTGATTTGGATAGCAATTCTTGGAATCTGATCCCCCACCCCTTCTACAAGAGAGACTGTAATTTCTGCCTTTAGTGGGGAATAAAAGAAAGGCTATGACCCTTCTCCAAGAAGAATACTAGTTTAGATTTATATCTATCTGCCCACCCCCCCATTAAATAATGCTCATCTAAAGGTACAAGTCTGGGTCAGAACTAAAGCCACTTCTCTGGTCCCTAGCCCTCAAGAGTGAGGGTAGCCCTTTAGTTTAAACTCACCATCTTAACTCTTTCCCATCAAATGCTCATTATATAAAAAAGCATCACAAATAATAATGAATAAACCCATTTATCTATGTAAAACAGCAGATAGAAATTGAAGAATCTCTACAGATATTTACTAGAAAATAGACAAGAGTGAAATTTCTTAAGATGGAAACTAGATAAGATCTCAACTCCAGGAGAGAAAGACCCTAATGGCAACAAAGGGAAAATTTCTCTTTGAAGTCTCTAGGAAAGCATGGTGGATTTCAGGGACATGTTGAGAAACCAGCTTCTCCTTTATAGCTGCAGCTCTGAAAGTCCTTTTAATTCTCTCTCTCTGTTTCTCTCTGTCTCTCTCTGTCTCAAAGTGTGTATTTCACCCAAAAAGCTCTGGCACCAGCTCTGCCCCTCACACACAGGTTCATAGCATCCTGTCAGCATTCTCTACAACAATTAAGAATCATATGAAATTAGGGGCATGAAAAATGCCCGCAAGCTTGGCATGAAAAATGCCCGCAAGCTTGGCTGGAAACTTGGTCACACTGTCTTTGTATCTATAGTGCCTGGTACAAAGTAGGCACTTAATAAATGTTCTATGACTGATTGATTGCCTGCATCCCTAGATAATGTAATCTCCCTAATGCAGAACTCCAATCATATCACTTCTGCATCTAAACCTTTGGGGCCCTCCTGTTGCCCAATGAACAAAATATAAACTTAAGGGCTTTGAAAATCTGCTATTGACCTTTCTTTCCAGACTTATTTCACATTATTCCTACACACTTACTGTATGCTTCAGCCACAGTGGATGATTCATTGCTTTCTCTTCTTGCCCTATTCTCTCCTATATACCTGTGTATTTCTGAGGATGCCACCCACCATGCTTGACTTCTTTCCCCCCTCCTCTCCTCTCACTTATTGACATTTTTCTCCTCCAAGGCCCAGATCAATTGCCACCAGCTCCCTAAAGCCTTCTTGATTTCCCCCAGATAGTCCCTCCCTCCCTAAGTCTCCCAGGCCACCCAGTTTAACCTTATTTTTATGCACTTAGTTATTTTTAAATTTGTATTGTAGTTTTTTTGTATACCCACAATACTCCTTCCTTTTACATTCTACCTCCTCCCTAACTTCTGACACACTGCAGCCCTGAGAGCATTGGGCAAGTCAGAACCTCTCAGTGCTCTAGGTAACTCTCCAAGACTAGAGAATATAAATTGGAGAGAAAGTGCCAATCTACTTTGCTGGAGGGAGTTTTCTCACCTGAGAGATCCCTCTCCAGTGAAATTGGGTTTTTTCCCTACTCCTAGCCTTCCAGCCCCTCTGTTTGCTCTTTGGACTTGTCGTTACAGGGGTGTACTCTCCCCGCCACCTATTCCTATTTCTAGTTCCTACTTATGGATTGTCTCTCTTTTTTTTTAAATTGAGATTAAATAAAAATAGAGATTAAAAAATCTCTAATGCTTAGCATGATTCCTGGCACTTAATAAATGGTCGGTCTGTCTGTCTATCTATCTATCTATGTATCTATCTATCTATGTATCTATCTATCTATCTATCTATCTAATCTATCTGCCTATCTATCATATATATATTCATCTTTCTATCTATTTATCCCTTATACATGACGTTAGGTTGTACACCTGTAATCTCATTGGTATAGGGAACTCCCAGGTGAGGAAACTCCTTCTCCTAATGCAGGGCAGCACCTTCTCTCCTTATAGAAAGTAGGTGCTTGATGATACCAATAACAAAAATAACAAAATGATTACATGAATTGATGCAGAAAAAGCTTTTGATAAAATATAACACTCATTTCTATTAAAAACACTTGAAAGCATAGGTATAAAGGGATTTTTCCTTAAAATCATAAGAAACATCTATCTAAAACCATCAGTAAGCATTATTTGTAAAGGAGGTAAGCTAGAAGACTTCCCAGTAAGATCACGAGTGAAACAAAGATGCCCATTGTCACCGGTATTATTCAATATTGCATTAGAAATGCTAGCAATAGGAATAAGAAAAAGAAATTTAAAGAATCATTCTTTAATGAGGTAATAAAATAAAATAATGAGGTAATAAAACTATTTCTTCTTTCAGACAACATGATGATACACTTGGAAAATCCTAAAGATTCAACTAAAAAGTTAGTGGAATAATTTTAGCAAAGTAGCAGGATATAAAATAGACCTATATAAATCACTAGCATTTCTTTATATCACCAACAAAACCCTGCAAGAAGAGATAGTAAGAGATACCCCATTTAAAATAATTGTAGACTATATAAAATACCTGGGAATGTATCTACCAAAACAAACCTAGGAACTACATGAACATAATTATAAAACACTTTTTATACAAATAAAGTCAGATTTAAATAATTGGAAAAATATTAATTGTTCATGGGTAGGTAGAACCAATATAATAAAAATGACAATTTTATTGAATCTATTTATTCACTGCCATCCCAATTAAATTACCAAAAAATTATTTTACTGGGATAGAAAAAATAAAAACAATTCATTTGGAATAACGAAAGGTCAAGAATATCAAAGTAATTAATGAAAAAGTGTAAAGGAAGAAGGTTTAGCTATACCAGATTTTAAACTATACTATAAGGAAGTAATTAATAAAACTATCTGGTACTAAGATATTAAGAAATAGAAAGGTAGATCAGTGGAATAGAATAGACATACAAATGAATATAGCAACCCTATAATAATAATAATACCACACCTAAAGATTTAAGCTTTTAGGATAAGAATTATTTGGCAAAAATTGTTGGGAAAGCTGGAAAGCAGTCTAGCAGAAAATGGACATAGGCCAATATCTTAAACCTTTTACTATTTAGATAAGGTCAAAATGGATACATGACCTAGGTATAAAGGGAGATGTCATAAGAAAATTAGAACAACAGGGAACATATTACCTATCAGACTTATGCGTAGGAGAATAATTTATAAGTAAACAAGAGATAGAGAGCATTATGCAGTATAAAATGAATAATTTTGATTACATTAAATTAAAAGTTTTTTGTACAAATAAAACCAATGTAGCCAAGATTAGAAGGAAAACAGAAGTTCTGGAGAAAAAATTTATAGAGTTTCTCAGATAAAGGTCTCATATATCAAGTATATAAAGAACTTTGTCAAATCTGTAAGAATATGTGTCATTGCCCAATTGACAAATGGTCAAAGGATATGAATAGGCAGTTTTTCTATGAAGAAATCAAAACTATATATAGTCATATGAAAAAATGGTCTAAAACAATATTGATTAGAGAAATGCAAATTAAAACAACTTTGAGATATCATCTTACACCTATCAGATTGGCTAAAATGATAGAAGGAGAAAGTGACAAATGTTGGAAGGAGTAGAGAAAAATTGGGACACTAATTCACTGTTGGTGGAACTGTGAATTGATCCAATCGTTTTGGAGAACAATCTGGAATGATGCCCAAAGACTTATAAAAACCGTGTATACTCTTTTACCCAGCAATACTGTTATTAGATCTGTTTCCTAAGGTGATTAGGGGAAAAGGAAAAAGAACTTATAAGTTCTAAAATGTTTATAGCAGCTCTCTTTGTGGTGGCGAAGAACTGGAAATTGAGGGGATGCCCATCAATTGGGGAATGGCTAAAAGAGTTGTAGTATATGACTGTGCTGTAAGAAATGATGAGCTGGTTGATTTTAGAAAAACATGGAAAGACTTGAATGAAATAACAAAGAGTGAAATGAGCAGAACCAAGAGAACATTGTACACAGTAACAGCAATACTGTTCTAAGAACAACTTTGAAATGATTAAGTCATTTTGAGTATTCATTTGTAAAATGAGGGAGTCGGATTCAGTGGCATCTAAGTTCCTTTCTGGCTCTAAAGCTTTGATCCTATGACCCAGGGCCTTAGATGTCATTTTTAGACCTCAGGGCCTTTTAATTTGGAAGGGGAGGGAGAAAACACTTAGCCTTGGTTAGATCTGAGAGGTACAGGGGGCATATTTTCTTCCTGTCATTAAAGTTCTGCAGAGCAGGATACACAAGGCAGGGATGAGAAATGGAAATAAAAACAGAAGGACACCAACCCAAAGTACAATATGCCGACATTTTCATTGCTTACCATCCAATACTTGTTCTGCCGTTATCTCTCCAACCTTTGGGCAGCTGATGGATGGACCTTTGGGTGTACAGCTGCAGGTGTCCTACAACAGTCCAATGAAAGGGAATGAGAAAATGTCAATCATTTCAGTAGTCATGTCCAATAGGCACGTGTTCTCCTTGATTACCATCCCCATCCCTATTTTGCCATAGCTAGGAATGGTAAACAAAAAAAATCTCATCAGTATAATGCGATTATTGAGAATGTCATTGAGGAAGCTGTTACTGGGCAAAGGAGGGATAGAGCAGGAGAGGAAGGGAAAAAGCCCTTATCATCCTATCTCTTCCTATGCCTCAGCCTATGTTTCACTCCTAACCCTATTCTTCATCCTCACCAGGACCTCCAGTCCCACCATTCCTCATTATTTATTCTCCCAGGTCATCCTCCCTGCCTGGGCTTCACTCTTCTTCCTTCCTGATCTTGGCCTTATAGTTCGCACTACACTTTGCTCTACTCACAAATCCCTTTACCTTCAGGAATTCTAGAGGCTATTTCCTATGCTGGGAAAAATGCATTCCTTCCTCACCTCTAGCTCATAGAATCCCTTACTTGCTTCAAGACTCATCTCAGACATCACCTTCTACATGAAGTCATTTCTAATCACCCCAGCTACCAGTGACTCATCCCCTCAAATTACTTATTTTGTAGAATGTGTATATACATATATATATATACACACACATATAACCTCCCTACATATTATATCGTATGAATACAATAGATAGGATACATGTTTCCTCTCTTGATAGATTCTTGAAGACAGGGTCTGTTTCAAATGAGTTAACATTTGTTAATTCATTTAATTTGTTAAAGCAAAGTATTTGCAAACCTTTAAAATGCTATGTAAATGCTAGTTATTATAATTATTATTAATTTACTTCATGTATCTAGCACCTAGCACCTGATACATAGTAGGTGCTTAATAAATGCTTATTAATTGATTGCTTAAAAAAAAAACCAACAAGCTAGTTGTGTGATCTTGGGGGAATCCTCCATTGTTTGTCCTTGTTCTTGAAGAGGACCATCAGGAAGGTGATGTCATGACTTACAAGTGAATTGGATTTAAGGGAGGGAGGCCTGTGCAAAGTCAGCAGCCTCACTCTCTCCTCCTGAGCCCTCTGGGTCCAGTGGCAAGATACAGATCAGTACAACTTCAGTTGGCCCAGATACAATGGGAGGCCTTGGCCTTTTTAAGCTAAGGTCTTTCCCAGGTCTCAGTTTGACTGAGGCAACACCCATTCAGTGATTAAGGCTAGGTAAGAAATGAAGCAAAGAATGACCTCTTTTACCTAGACAAAAAAAAAACAAACTCAAAAACCAAAAACCCCATAAAATCAATCAGGGGATTTGGGGTGAATCACTTAATGTCTCAACGCCCCAGGCAACTCCCTAAGACTGTTAAGTAACAGCAGAGCTGTTGTAAAGCAGGAGGGAATTTCCTCACCAGGAGTTCCTTACACTGATTCCTTATACGATTTTTTTAAAGTCCTAGAATATTAAAACTGGAAGGAACCTCCTAGACCATCTAGTGCAACCTCCTTATTTTACAGATGAGGAAACTGAGGCCCAAGAGAAGGAAAACTACCCGGCCAAAGTTACAGAGCCAACTGTTGGTAGAGCTAAAGCAAGAACGAGGGCCCCTGGGCTCCTAGTTCAACATGCTTCCCACTGTGCCACAGGCAGTTATTTATTTTGCATTGATTCCATTCCCTTTGGGAGATCTGGGAATGTTAGTCTATCAACATCTTCTGAAAACTTTCCACAAGGACAAAGAGAACAAGTCCAAATAATGGCAGCCTGTCTCAGCGCAAGATTCAGCCCAGGAATGCAGACGAGCCTCTGGGGCGGTTATAGAGACAACAGCCCAGGCGTTCCTTCTCTTATTTTGTCCTGCCCTAATCGCTGACCTGACGGGTTGCTGCAGTCTCGCTAGGCAGTGAGGGAGCCAGACAGAAACATACCTCACAGCCTTTCCCCTGGCTCTGGATGTTTTTCATCTTGCGCACCAAGGTTAGATAGAAACCCGTGCCGAAGCAATTCTTCAGAAAAAGGGGAGTCCCTGAGCAGTACAGCCTGCCCTGGGAAATGATGGCTATCCGGTCCCCAAGGAGATCAGCCTCATCCATGTGATGAGTGGACATGATGATGGTTCGGCCTGGGAGGGAGGAGCAAGAGAGACCATTCAGATGCTACCTTGCATTGGTAGAGGGAGTTTCCTCACCTGGGAGTTCCCTATATCAGTGAAATTACAGATCTAGGCCCTCTCAGCAAGGCAGGAGGCCAAGGATTTAAATGGTCATGCATATGTTCTAGGCATAGCACCAGTCAACTTAAATGCTTGAAAAAAATGGCAGTCAAGTTGAGAGGAGAAGGCTTCATCCCATAGCACTGATCCAGGGGAAAACTTGGACAATGTCCAACTCTAAGACCAGGCCTAGGGCCTAACTATGAGTGCCCAGTATGAAGGGACCAAAGAATGAGCCACAATTTACTGTTATTAATTGAACCTAATCAACTTATCAACCATACCAGCTGCACATTGGTATGTTTTTAGGTATGTCATGATATGATTAAGTACCTCTCTTCAAGTCTTTGGGAAGCAGGTACATGCACACTAAATAGAGGCACTATTCGAAGAGGAGGCAAGTAGAGTTCTAGGCTGTTAAACCACCAGTGAATAGCACATGGAAAGCTTATGCAGTGGTTAGATGGTTGGGAAATCTCTGTACGTGTCTTCTCATCAGTGGACATTCACTGTTCAATTTAACAGGAGTTTTCACCAAAGCAATGACTTAGAAATTTTGACACTTGGGACAAGTGAAAGAGAGAGGGAGATTTATGGTGTAGCCTCACCTGGGCTCCTATACACCTGGGATATGGTAGCTGGTGTTGCTAGGGAGGCAAAGTGAGTGATGGAGGAAGTACCCCCAAGATCAGTACCCTCTAAATAAACCCGCCCTGTGGCAAAGGGCCAAGTGCTCTGTCTGAGTTACAATTCTGACTCTGACCTTTATTATGTATTCTTTTCATTGGCAGAAGGTGGTATAAGGTAATTCAAAACTAGTGGGAAGGAAACACTTGAAGTTTGAGGAATTCCCATCCTAATCTATGGCTGTCTCTATCTAATCTAATGAATGTCTCTACACTCAGCACATGGCTCCTGGACTGTTTATTAAGGCACCAGCCTAATAATTCTTCTGTGTTTTGTCTTTTGGGTGGTTTGCTTATTTGTTTTGGCTGGGGTCAATGTTCACTTTAACCACTGAGCACATTAGGGACATCAGTGCGTTGCTTCACCCAATGCTTCAGATGGCTCTGACCTACAATGAATTAATCCTACTTCTCTAGGATACTCTGGGGTTATATCAACAGTTTCCAATACATATCTAGATGCTTCAAGGTCCCCAGATTTTTGATAGGAGCTTGGATCCACCTAAGTAACAGGTAAATCCAAATTTCAACAGAATTCCTCGGGTTCTCCGGTCTTAACTACCTATTAGGAGACCCCATTTGTGAACCTGGGTTCCAGTCTGTGTTTCAGTTATTGCCTAGGGCACATAGAGAACAGCAGCCCCAGCCCCCGGCTGAGGTCCGTTACCTGAGCGATACTTCAAGAGCAGATCCCAGATGGAGCGCCTAGAATAGGGATCTACCCCAGAGGTGGGTTCATCCAAAACTATCACCTTGGCATCTCCCACGAAGGCGATGGCAACTGACAGCTTCCTCTGCATGCCCCCTACAGACACAGAGGGCATTCACATCACAATGTTTGCGAAGGAGGGCAGGAAAGAGAAAACAAGGGGATAACCGGGACCTTCATAGTGAGGGAGGCCAACTTAAGGAAAACAAGTCTCTTCCTCCCCTTCTGTCTCTCTCTCTCTCTCTCTCTTTTTTTTGTTTGTTTTGTTTTAGGCAATTGGGGTTAAGTGACTTGCCCAAGGTCACACAGCTACTAAGTGTCAAGTGTTTGGTCTGAGGCCCCATTTGAATTCAGGTCCTCCTGACTTCTGGGCTGGTGATCTATCCACTGTACCACCTACCTGCCCCCCTACTCTTTTCTTCACATTTAGAATTGGCTCCTAGAGCTGGGTTCCAGGAAGGCTCACCTCAATACAGAAGGTCTTCTGGAAGCGAATCATCTGGAGATGCCACCCTCCCATCGGCCAATACACACCATTTCCACCTTCATATTTTAGCCCAAACTTTTATAAATATTAGAACCGATAAAACCTGGCAGAGAAGTAGTTTTTATACAGAAAGGCCTGGGTTCAAGTGTTGCCTCACACATACTGGCCATGTGACTGAGGGTAAGTCACCAACTTCTCAGTGGCCCCAGGCAAATCTCTAAGACTTTAAATTTCAGGTGTTAAACTGCTTTGATATAAGGAACTTGGGAGTTCCTTAAAGCATTAAAATCACAAGTTTGATCCAAAAAACAAATAAATAAAACATGACTTGGCACAAAGTAGGAACTTAATAAATGCTTGTTGAATGAATGAGTGAGTGAGTGAATGAATGAATGAATGGATGAATGAATGAACCCGGCTGCTTGACCTTTTCCATTGTTCATCCCATATGAGAACCGATAGACAGGAAAGCTACTCCCAGAATGTTTCCCAAAGATCAGGACATTTTTAAAGAACTTTCCAATCATTTCTTGGTGGTCCATCAATTTCAAGCCCTAACCCCTTGTGAGGTTCATCAGCCACACCATAACAACTGCATCTCTTTAATACACTCCCCTCCCCTTCCCTCCTCCCATCCCTCCTCCCATCCCTCCTCCCCTCCCCCTCCCCACCCTCCAGCTTAAAATCAAGGCTGCCAAAAACCGAGCCTGGGAACAGCCTCGGAGCAAGCTCAGCACCTGACAGGTTCTGGGCCTCTTCGTTCCTTTTGTGGTGAAGGCCCGTGTCTTCCAACATGGTTTCCATCTCCAGGTACGCCTCCTTCCTAGACTTCCCCTTCAGCTGTGCATAAAGCAGGATGTGTTCGGCCACTGTGAGACTATGGGAACAGAACAGAGAAAGGGCCTCAGAGCCCTGGTGCCCAGGGAGATGCATCTCAAATGCCACCCCTTAGAAGAAGGAAAACATCTTCACCTCAGTTTAATTCTCAATTAGATAAATAATTCAAGTGAATGACCTGGAGTTCAATCAGACTCCTGTAGAAGGAAGGGACTCACCAAGGAGAGCCAGAACCTTAAGGCTAAACCTCTGGGAGTAATAGTTTTCATGGCAACCCCGGAAGAAGGAGAGATGGAAACGTGGGGAAGCCAGTCAGAGGAACCAGAGGTGAGATCCGGAAGATGGGCAGTCTTCACGCATGTTGTACTTACTGGTGGAATAGTATGTTGTGCTGGGGGCACATGCCAAGGTTTTGCCGGATGGAGTCCATGCTGGTCTCAATGTCCTTGCCCCCAATCAGCACTGTGCCAGAAGTTGCAGGGAGCAGCCCGGTCAGGATGGACCTGGAGAAAACAAGGCGCCACGTTCTTTGGACAAGTACACCAACATGTGGACATGCTGGAATGGCAGCACCATTCAGCCCAAGCCAGGGAGAAATCTTCCCTTTGTTCTAGTTTGAACCCAAAGAGTCATTAAAGGAGACGATTAATAGTCACAGACAGAGCTAAGCCGTTGTGCTCACGTAACTCCTAGTTCAGATAATCACACCCATCTCCCTCCTTCGGGTCCTGGGCTTGGAGTCAGGAAGACAAGGGTTCAAATTCTGACTGTGACATTTACTAGCTGTGTGACCTTGGGCAAATCACTTAACCTCTCTGTGCCTCAGTTTCCTCATCTGTAAAAACGAGGGGATTGGACTCAATGGGCTTTAAGGCCCTTTCTATCTCTAAATCTATAATGCTACAAGGATTATTCATCAACATCTATGTAAAGCAACAAATGCAGTCATTGAGATGCAGGGAAAAGAACAATGGGTTCTGGTCCAAGGACCTGAGTTCAGATATTAATCCTGGACATTTACAACCTGGATAACCTTGGGCAAGTCACTTTAACCTCACCTGCAAAATTAGGGGGTTGAACTAAATGTCTTCTTAGGTCCCCTTCTAGCCCTAAATCTATGATCCTAGGACCCTCTTTGTGTTAGGACTCACAGACTAACAAGGCTCATTGGCAAATATATCTTGTGCCCTCAGCCTTTATGGATAGCTTGCTTTTGGGAGATGAGCGAGGAGCTCTAACTGATGAAAAGGGAAATACGACAGGAACAAAGCAGCGATGGAGAAGCTGGAGAACTGAAGAAGTTGTTGCTTTATGGGGGGGTGAGTCCCCCATCTCTGGGAGATGTTCAAGCAGTGGCTTGAATGATTATTTGTTTGCTAGATCTGTGATGGCATCAATTTGGGGAACTCCAACTGTGGAAACTCCCTCCATCATGCAAGTTGGCAGCTCATCTATAATTTATAATCTTAGTGAGGTCCTTGGGGTGCTATGAGATTAAATGGAGTACCTAATATGTGCCAGGGGCAGGACTTTCAAGTCTTCTTGACTCCAGACATCCTCTATTCACAATATCATGATGCCTCTGGATGAATTTTTGGAGAAGTTATTAAAAAAAAGATTTGTGCTTCAGGAAGGGGTTGGTTTAGAATAGCATGGCTTTAATGAAAAGAATATTGAATTTGAAATCTAAGGATCTGGGTTCAAATCCTAGCTCTGGCCCTTCCTCACAGTCCTAGGCCTCAGTTTATTCAATCCAAAAGTGAACAGATTGAATTAGCTTCCAGGTCCGCTCCAGCTCTTGCGCAATGAATGCCAAAGCCTCCCTGTTACCTCTGGGATCAAATCCTCTGCTTGGCGTTTAAAGTACTTCGCCATCCTAGCCCCTTCCAATCTTTCCAGTTAAGCCGTGACTTCTCTGCACTCACTCCATGGATCAGTCCAGGGGTCTACTGCTGTTCCTCCCATCTCACCGGCTGACTTTCATGCCTGGAATGCTTTCCCTCCCACCTCTAACTCTTAGAATCCCAGAACTTCAAGATTCCGAGCTCAAATGCGGACTCAGCAGGAGTGTAGAACTGCCTTCCATCTGCTCAGTATCGATCTCCTATGCACTCATGTATGTACATGTTTTCTACTTCCCTGAGGGCAGGGGATATTTTTGCTTTTTCTTTGTCTCCCCAGTGCTTCACGCCTGACGCATAGTAGGTGCTAATTCTGGATTGCCTGATTCTGTGTTCCCAGACAACCTCTCCCGAGTCCTTTCTAAATCTAAGGTTCCAGGATTCAGCTCTGCCTGCCCAACCCCACTCCTGCAAACAAACAAAGAGTCCACTGAGGACCACTAGAGGGCAAGAGAAGCAAAGACGACGTCTTGGACTTGACATTCCATTCCCTTCCCGGGAACATTCCAACGCTGGGCGTGCACATCTGCTTCTCCTTCCTTATCTTCTGCCAGAAACCAAAAGCCCCAAAGGCTACACTACTCTTGGGTTCACTGGGCCAGCAGAGATATCTGCTGCTCCCTGGAGATGTCTCGTAGGAGCCTGATATCTGATCTCCCATTTTGAGAACCCTCAGGAAAGTCCAGGGAGACGCCTAGAAGCTTTTTCTGGCCTTCCCCATCTCCCCTCCCACCACCCTCCAGGAATGGTTCTGCTTTATAAATTTTTCCACTGCTAACCTCACATCTGACAGTTTGCTATAAGAACATGCCTAAACCAAGGCAGAAGTGCACCAAAAAGTAATTAAAAAAAAACACATTATACAAAGGCGAGACCAAATAATGATTTATCTATCATCTGACCATAATAATAACCTACATTTATATAATGACTTAATGTTGGCAAAGCACTTTACACGTAGTTATTCAAGTGTGAAATTGCTATTATTCTTGACAATGAAAAACAGTATGATATGGTGAATGAAGTGTTGGACTCAGAGCCCAGAAGGCCTGAGTTCAAGTTCTACTTACTAGATATATAAACCAATAGGTAGGTGCTATAGCTATTATTGTTTCTACTTTACAGGTGAGAAAACTGAGGCTAAAAGAGGATACATTGATTATCCAGGTTTATACATCTAGTAAGTAGGACTTGAACCCAGGCTCTGAGTCCCACATTTTATTTACCATACCACACTGCTTTTCATTATCAAAAATAACAGCAATTTCACACTTGCAAATATATAGTAATAAAGCACTCTATAGACATCAGCCTATTTGATTCTCATAAGCCTCCTTTAAGGTTGGTAGTAGTGACAATGGCTTCCACTCAGATAACACTGTACCATGCTCTTTCCTCATGACAATGATGTGAGTTAGTTGTATTATCACCCCCATTTTACAGATGAGGCAACTGAGACTTTGAGAAGTTACCTGATTGTTCCAAGGTCACATTGCTAAGAAAAAGTAGCAGAGCTGGAATCTGAACACCAGTCTTTAGACTTTACTGTTGGAGCTCCCTCCAATACCAACATCCTGCCTTTCCTCACCCAGGTCAGGATTTTCAATGACTTCCAGTGAGGAAACTTCTCCCTTTCTGCAGCTTGGAGTCTTAGAGGGCTTTCTGGCTAAGTGACTCACCCAAGTGGCAGAGGCAACATTTGAACCCAAGTCTTCCTAACTAACGCCAAGGTCTAGGTCAGCTCTCTCTCGGCAATGCCACACTGCCTTTTACAAGCTCTGACTATGTTACAGCTTTGGAAGTTGCATGTGTAAAAGATATCTCATAAGATCTCAGATGGGATAACTTTCCTTCTTGCTGCTACAACCCAGAAGGGAGCCAACACTATTGAGGAGGAAGAATGCAGTTCGCCCTCATTCATGACCATGAAACAAAGGGAGAGAATAATTTCTTAGGTAGGAGGCACTGAGCTAAGCCTTGAAGATTCAAAGAAAGGTAAAGGGATTTACATAGCACCACTACCCCACCCCACCTCAGCTCACATTCCAGTGGGGGAGATGAGATACAAGAGATAGAGAGAGTCCATTGGAAGACTCCCAAGAGGGGAAGGGATAGGCAGCCAGAGGGGACCAGAAAAGACATCCTGCAGAAGGGAGGATCTGATCTGAGACTTACAGGATACTAGGGAAACTAGGTAGTGGAGGCGAGGAGGTGGAGCATTGTAGGTATGAGGGACAGCTAAAGCCAAGAGAGAGTAGGGAAATGCCAGGAGGCCAGTGTTGTTGAAACATAGAGGACAAGGGGAAGAATAAGGAAGGGCTAAGACTAGAACGAGAGGAAGGGGTCCTATTATGTGACAAAGAGTGTGAAGATCAAATGGGGTAATGATGGGGCAGCCGGGTGGCTCAGTGATAGTGTGCCAGACTTGGAGTCAGGAAGACATCTTCATAAGTTCAAATCTGACCTCGGATACTTCCTAGTCATGTGACCCCGGGCAAGTCACATAACCCTGTTTGCCTCAGTTTCCCCATTTGTAAAATAAGCCAGAGAAAGAAATGGCAAACCACTCCAATGTCTTTGCCAAGAAAACCCTAAATGGGGCCACGAAAAATCAGACACGACTGAACAACCAAAATGATTGTAAAGCGCTTAGCACAGAGTCTGTGGCACATAGTAAGCACTGTATAAATGTATGTAGGATTATGTCAAAGGAGGCAGCGTCATACACTAGAAAGAAAACTGGATCTGGAGCGAAGGACCTGGGTTCAAATCCCACCTCTGATATAACTCCTGCATCATCTTGGGCAAGTTGCTTCATCTCCCTGGGCCTCAGTTCCCTTATTTGTAAAAGGAGAAGTTGGATCATACAGAGGTCACTTCTAGCTCTAAAGCTGCAATCCCATTAATTAAGCACTTAATGTGTACAAGACACTGTTAGGGGTACAAAATGAAAGTCCCTGCCCTCAAAGAGCTTACAGTCTATTAGGGAGACAGCATGCTTTCTAGATAACATAAGGTACTCTGAGGAAGTAAAACCAAGAGGGGTGTCATGGTGTGGGGGTAAGAGAGAGCTGGTCTCTATATCGGCAGGAGCTGTGGGCAAGGCTTGCCTCAGATGCATAATGGCTATCTATTCCTGGGCAAGTCTATTAACTTCTCAGTGCCTTGGAAGATTCTCTCTAAGATTAGAAGTGGAAGAGCAGGTGCCAACTTGCATTGGTAGAAGGGGGTTTCCTCACTGGGAGTTCTCTATGCTAATAGAACCTCAGGTTCATTTCCTTCCCCTCTCCCCCCAAAATAAAAGATAATCAGAGGGGAAGGGAACAAACACTTATTATTAAGCACCTACTGTGTGCCAGGCACTGTGCTAAGCTCTTTATTATCTCATTTGATTCTCACAACAACCCTGGGAGGTATCCCATTTTACAGTTGAGGAAACTGAGGCAGATAGAGGTTAAGTGACTTGTACATGGTTAGTGAGTGTCTGAGGCTGGATTTGAATTCAGATCTTGCAGATTCCAGGCTCGGTGCTATCCACTGCACCAAGTAACTCTCCCTAACTGACCACTGAAGAGATCTCATAGCACTTAAGATAAGCTCTGAAGGAAGTCTTGGATCCTAAGATGCATCACTGGGAAAGGAGTGCATTCCCCCACTCCCATCCCAAGAAGAAGCCTGAGGCTCTTATAAATGATTCCCCAAGTACTCACATAGTGGTGGTTTTCCCAGCACCATTGTGCCCAAGGAAGGCAGTGATCTGGTTCTCATAGAAAGTGATGTTCAGGCGGTCCACCGCTGGCTTGCTGTGGTAGTCAAAGACCTTCACCAGATTCCGCACACACACTCCAGGGACTAGACCAGGGAGCTCTCTCTCAAAGAAGGTATCTTAGAGAAAAAGAGGTTGACAGATGAGTGGAGGGATGTTAGGTTTTGTCTGTCCCCTAGCACTGTGTCTGTAGTTTATATCCCTTGATGACCAAGTTACATTGACCCTGCTTTCTAGCTGAGTAAGAGCTGTCTCCTGACCTAGGCTCACTGCTCTCCCTACCAGACCAAGGCTCCAGAGGCAGCAGCAGGCCAGAACTAGCTTTTACTGGCTCTAGAGAGCTGACAGGAAAATTTTCAGTGTGGCCCTTTATACTTCAGAAATTGGCAAATACTCAGGGCTTAACTTACATTTTGTTGACTGTGTAGAGTTAAGAACATGATGGAGAAAATGTTAATGCAGGTCAAACTTAAAAGTCATGTCATGAGTACATCTTTTCTCTGGAGAGCTGTTAAACGTTTTCCTGTAAAATGGACTAGATAACCTCTCAGATGCCTTCTAGCTCTAAATCTAGGCTCTCACCTAGAGTCGTCTGAGGCATTCAGAGTTTAATTGGTTTTCCCATATTCACACAACTAGCATGTGTCCAAGGCAGGATTTAAACCCAGGTTTTTCTGATTCCAAGGCTGGCTTTGTCGCCCACTCCAAAGAAAGTCAAAATGTCATCCTGGCATGAAAGATGAGAATTTGGCTTTGGGAAATGACAACTTTGAACCTGGGCCAACCAGTTAGGAATCATTAGGTAACTTAGACCAGAGCGATGGCGCTCTCAGATTTTCTGGACCACAATTGAGGTAGGGGAAGGCTCTCTGGAGCTGGCTTCCCCCCTGCACATAAAGTCAGAGCATTGGCTATATTTTCTGCCTTTCCTCATAGCTCATATCCGTCTCAGGGCCCAGTGACCCAAACTAATTGTTCTTGCTAAATCCTCGGAAGTGAAGTCAGTGTATTTGTATAATTCACTTGGGATTCACTTAACAAGGGCATAAACACACTACCTACTTTTGGATAGGCTTTCTCCAGGAAATATATGCTCATGTCTGGGCATCCCCTGTCCTTCTCCCCCTGCCCCATGCTTTTTTGCACATGTGTAACTAATCCTTTCCAAAGGGTTCAGCTTTAGTTTTGTCAATGAAAACCATCCATTTCTCTGGGATTCCTTTCACGCAAGTAGACTTGTCACTCTGGTGACTTCTCAGAGATTTCCCCTTTCCTTTGCTTGGGTTTTCCTGTTGGTCTACTTAGGGCAAAGATTTTTTTAAAATTATTTTTTCTACTCTTTTTATTATCTTTTTTAGCTTTTCTGTTTATTTTTTATTTCTTTTTTATTATATATTTATTTGTAATTTTTTTTTATTTAGGGCAAAGATTCTTAATCTTGGGTCTGTGAACTTTAAATACACACACACAAAACTGTATTTCAATATAATTTGTTTCCTTTCTAATTCTATATATTTTACTTTAGGGAGTGAAAAATATGATTGTGGGAAGGGGCTCATAGGTTTCATCAGTCTGCCAAAGGGCCCAGGACACATAAGTTGAAGAACTCCTGGTCTAGGATTTATACCATATATCCCCTCTGGGTGATCTGGGTCTTCCATTTCTTCTGTTACGGGTTCATTCTTTTCCAAGGCCCTTTCTTCTCTTGTTGAACATCCTATGGGGACCAAAAGTCAGAGTTAACTCTCTCCATAAGATGTGGGAAGGGTTGGAGGGTGGGAGAGGAGATAAGAGCTGAGGAGTTTTCCCTGTGAGAAGCAGCCCAGGAAGGCAGACACAAACAGCCAAGTCAGCACCTTAGCATCAGGTCCCCTCCGGGTACCCACCCCCACTCCCACCCCCACCCCCACCGCCCCTGCCCAACTCAGCAGCCGTCTGTGACGTACTGAAACCAGAGAGAGTTTTCACTCAAGCTTTCCGGGTGCCCCCTTGCGCAATCCCTGCCCAGGAGTCACTGGCGTTCCAGAGGGCTTTGTAATACAAGCTTCATTGAAAGTCAGACAGTTTCAGTATGTTGGGATGTGCCAGGAAGTGAAAGAGCCTGTCAGGAGGCGGCTTTTAACTTTGATTTGATGACAAGGTTTATTTGGTCTTCAGATATCCACTGCTCCTCTCCCCAGTCCAGGGCCCCATGAAGGCAGTGAGGGAAGGGGGACAGATGGAGGTGAGGAGTGTATGGGTGAGTCCTGTCACACGGGGGACTCCTTTGCTATTTTTAAAGATCGGCTTTGTCATTCATTGCCTTTTGTTTTTATATCATAGTCATTCCTTTTGGAGAAAAAAACCCCTCCCCTCCTGCCCTCCCCCATCACACAGATAGTACATACAAAATCATGCAGTACAATTACCTCACCTGAATCTGTAAATAACATTCTGCCCTAGTAGTCCCTGCTTCTCCACCTGGAAGGGGGGAGGTATGTTTCATTATTTACTCTCTGGGTCCTATGCATTTTTACATACCAGACAATCACCTTGAGGAATTGGGAGGGTGGGGGTGGATAGGAGGTAGAAAGTGAGGGTAGATAGGTAGGGTAAGCCTTTGGAGTATCTTTGTGACCTTGGGCAAGTCCTTTCCCTTCTGAGGGAACTGAAGCCTTACCTCCCTCATCTATTAAAAGGAGGGGGTGGGTGGGATTAGATGATTTCTAAAGCTCCCTCTGGTTCTATATCTCTGATCCCAGTTGTCCCTGAGCAGCCCCCCGTGTTGTGATCCCACCACCATGCAGTGGGGGGGGATACTTGGGGGAGGGATATTTAGGCAAATCCTTCTGTGTGCGCTTCTCTGCTATTACCTTTTGAAGAAGGATGGGGTTCTTACGAAAAGAATTTTCATGACGAGGTGAGGTTGTGATGTGATATGATGTAAAGGACAGACAACCTGTTTACAAGGATGCTCCAGGGACTGGCTTTCTGCCTAAAACAAACAAGGGCTTCTCCATCGATTCCAAAGGCTGCCCGTTTGAATAAAGGATTCCCATCTCTGAAGGAACCCTACCTTTTCACTCTCTTTCTTTTTAAAATTCATTCATTCTACCCCATCAGAATGTAAGCTCCTTGAGCTCAGGAACTCGTTTTTGCCTTCATTTATATCCCCTGTGCTTGGAACATTGTGAACTCTTAATAAATGTTTACTGACTATCTAAAAAAAAAAAAATAGGAGAAGCTGCACAGAAAACCACCAAGCTGTCGGAATGCTCTGTGTTTAAAGTAATTTTTATTTTTTAAATCACCTAAGCCCACAAAACCTAGGTAAAACCTGAGACAGAACAAATCAATACATGGATGTTTAAAGGGTCTTCCTAGGGAGGGTTAACCCAGGCACAAGCCTACCACTATGGAGCCAATTCCAAAAAGTCCCTTTTTTGGGCAGGGAGGGGAGGGGAAAGGCCGGCTTCTCACATTTCAGGTTGGGAAGCATTTCCTTGGCCCACAGAGCCTGCTTAAGGCCTTGTCCCTGAAGTTTCTTTCTCTGCCTCTGTCTCCAGATACCAAAAGAAAAAGGGTGATGTCCCTCCTTAATTCCAGAACTCTACCTTGGCCAGGTGTCCTTGATCAGTGGCAAAGGTGAACGGCTATCTAAAGCTTCATGGCAGAACAAATGCCTTTATCTCTCCTCCTTAGGGTCTTCTGTGTATTTGTGTCAACATGAAAGGGACCTCAGAATATTTGTTCTGAAGATTAACCCCCCAGAAACTCTGGAAGTCTCTTCATCTTGGGAGAACAGCCTGTTCCTTTTAAGGGTTTGAGAGGATGAAGACCAGGTGAACAGGCAGGAGGAGGAGGAGGAGGTTTTAAAGAGAGGCTCAGTTCTCCATTTATTCATTCATTCAACAAGCATTTATGAATCTACCTCTGTGTACCAGGCGCTTGGCTCAGCTCTGGTGATATATAAGGACAAAGATGTAAAAAGAAGCCTACATTCTACTGGACAAAACCCACAAAGGATCATAAACGTAGAGCTAAAGGCCATCCGTTCCAACCCCCTGATTTTACAAATGAAGCAACTGAGAGGTTCAAGTGACTCGCCCAAGGTCTGGCAAGCACATGGCGCCATCGGGATTCTAACTCAGGTTTTCTGACACTAGGTACAGGACTCTACTGCCTAACCCTGTACAGAAATACGTGCACAGTAAGCACAAAATGACGTCGGGGTGTGAAGGAAAATACTAGCAACGTGTGAGATCGGTATAGAGCTCTTGGAGGAGGTATTCTTTGAGCTAAGATTTAATGGAAGTCTAAGGCAGGGAGAGTCCACTGGAACAGAGCTTAGAAGACTGTTAGAATCAGAGATTCCCAGCTTGGGCTCCACAGATCACTTGTGGATAGACCTCAGGGGTCCACAAACTTGGATGGGGGAAAATGATTTCAATCTAATTGGTTTCTTTGGTAATCCTCTGCATTCTATTTTATGCATTCTTGAAGCTGCCAAAAGGGTCCATAACACAAAGAAGTTCAAGGATCCCTGAAACTGAATGAATGAATGAAAAAGCACGTGTTAAGCAGTTACAAAGCACAAAGCAAGAAGTGGTAAAGAGGATGCAGCTCTGGGCCTAGAGTCAGGAAGACCTGAGTTCGAATCCAACCTGAGACACTTACTTGCTATGTAACCTTGGGCAAGTCACTTGACCTCTGTTGGCCTCAGTTTCCTCTAGTGTAAAATGGGGATTATAATAGTACCTACCTCACAGGGTTGTTGTGAAAATCAAAAGAGATACTATTTGTAAAGTGCTTAATACAGTGCCTAACATAGGAGAAACTTAATAAATGTTCATTTGCTTTCTTCTCCCCTTCTCTTTGTTAATGCTGGGCATACAAACAGAAAAGCAAGACATTTGGTTTGGGGGTGGGGAAGAAACACTGTAGAGGAGATTTATGGATGGGGCAGTGAGTTGCACTAATTGATTTTCAAGGTCCCATTTGACTCAGGGACCAAGTGATTGCTTCTATGATTCCCAGGGATCTCCTTGCCCCCACCCCAAAGACTTCCAACAGTCATTAACACCCAGTGCCGAAAGGGCTGCCGTTTCAGGCTTCTCCTGAGAGAGTTACTCAATCTCCCTCACTCATGTTGTCAAGAATTAAAGGGCTTATCAGACATCTCTCACACACACTGGGGACACATGTGGGGGATGTTCTCAGATGCCCAAATGCCTCTGCAATGCAGCAGAGGGCCCTCAGGTGGCATGCTGACTCACCCACTAATAACACCCTCCTAATGATGGGCTACCCAGGTTCAAAGCCAGCAACTGGCATTCCCACTGGAATCTCTCCAGCTGCTCCAGAAAGGGACCTGAGCCAGTCAGCCATATCTCAACAGGACAGCACAGCATAGCACAGCTAGTTCCAAGGTTTTCAAGACTCACCTTCACCTCCAAGCCAATAGGACTCTTGCAAAAGGAAAAACCAAGGAAGTGGTATTCCGTAGTCCCCTGGAAAACACACACAAACACACATAAACAAGGAGGTGTAGACTAAATGTTCTAACTGGGACCCCACCCAACTACATTCTTGGAGTGCCTGGGACTTATCTGTGTGAATCTCAGACTGTAATTATAGATATTTATAGTTTTGCTAGCCATAACACACCAGAACTACAACCTCCCACAAGGACTGACCGTTTTGCATACTTTCATCAAAAAAGCCTTGGTTTTCTTGTATTTTCTCATATTCTTATATCATTGGTTTTCTTATATACTTTCAGGAAAGTTGGAGTGCTGAAGCAGACAGAAAAGAGAGGAGCCCACACTAATATGAGTAATTTGGTGCAGTGGGAAGGGTCTTGAGTTAAATCACAGCCCTACCACTTGCTTCCTGTGTGACCTTGGGCAAGTCACAACCTCTTGAGACCTTGGTTTTCTCATCCGTAAAATGAGGGGGCTCGAGTAGATCGTCTGCAAGGTGCTTTCCAGCCCCAGACCTACGATCACATGGCGCTCATGGGAATGCACGACTAAAAGCTGGACATCTGTGGTCAACCAATCATTCCGCTGCCCTAATGGAACTACTTACTGGAGGATAGGAGAGAAGCAAGACTGTGAGGAGCTGTCTTGACTGCCCAGCTCCTTGTCTGTTCATCAAAGCTATAATGGGCAATTTTAGTGCCTAGGACAAGAGCTACAGAACACATTCAGGGCGAGACTTACAAAAGGTGCCCTCAACAAACCTCTTTCATACCAATTAGGTTGGGGATTAGGAAAAGACTTGGGAAAAATGTCCCATGGAAGGGGGCAGAACCCCCAGGACACTGACATTGCCCCCCATTATGTACAGAGACCCTCGGATATACTTTTTGGGAGATGGGAGGAAGCAGAGCAAGGAGGGTCACCAGGGGTGCAGTTGTCCTGGAGAGGAAGTGGGCTATGTGGTAGCTTCCCATATTAACTGATTATTATTATTATTATTATTATTATTATTATTATTATTTTGCTCTTTGGTGAGGCAGTCGGGGTTAAGGGACTTGCCCAGGGTCACACAGCTAGTAAGGGTCAAGTGTCTGAGGTCAGATTTGAACTCAGGTCCTCCTTGCTCCAAGGCCGGAGCTCTATCCACTGTGCCACCCAGCTGCTCCCTTATTATTCTTATTAATGAAGTTCTAAGGTCAGTTGCGTCTCCCTGCTGAAGGAGTATGAGTGCTGTAATCACTCTGCAGCAGGACTGACTACTGCTCCCTGGTTATGGCTCAGTTGTTCTTTTGTACTAAGCAAGATTTCCCTAAAATGGTCAAACAGCCGTGAGTTTTGCATTCACACAAACCAGCACCCTGTCTAGAGTCAATTCTAGACTCACTTTCTCCTGCTGGCAGCCTGTATCCTTTAAGACCCATGAACTAGGCAAGATATCAATGGGGAAAATACCCACCCATTGTTTAAGCACAGAAGCTGGTTTTTAGTTGACTTAAAGGCCACTTAAATCAAGGTAAGCCTTTTCCAGTTGTAAGGACATGCTACTTTTTTAGAGTTAGATGATACTATAATTAAAAATGCTTTCATTGCACTGGACAGCACTGATGAAGGAGCTGTGTTACAGACAGGAGGAATCAATCAATCAATCAATAAACATTTATTAAGTATCTTCTATATGCCAGGCACTGTGCTGGTATATGCAGGGGTTTAAGAAATGCCGGGCTTTGGGAATCTTGGGCCTTCTTGGAAATTTATGCGGCTTCATTAGCCATCATTAAGGCATCCAGTAACTTTGCCTCCATTGAATTAGTTCCCATCAACAACCCAGAAGGTCACCTCCAAATTCCCACCCTAACCTATTTTGTGAAGGGAAGTAAATCCTTTAGTCTATCTGGAACTCAGTCTTCTTATCAGTATAATTAGGGGGATGGATTAGGTAACCATGGAAGCTCCTTGTTTCCCTAAGAGTCTATGTGATGCCTGGAGTTTGATCCTGTTAACATGGGAAGAGCTTTCTCCCATGGCCAGTGCGCAGAATGGCTGTCCCATGTGATCTAATTACCCTTGGATTTCCTGCTCCAGATAGTGTCATTTGATGAGCACCTACCCTGAAATGTGAGGAACAGTGAACTGGTGGGGGAGGTAGAGGGAGAGCGGTGGAAATGGAGGGAAATGGAGGCACCCAGGCTATGTCTGTCCTGAGGGAAGTAAGAGCTTCATGAAACAAGGATAGAAACAAAATGGCCTCTAGTCCTCTTTGTCCGCCATTTCTGCTTGTGCAGCGATGGTGGCGGAGCTGAAAGAGAAGAGGAGAGGATACTAAGAATCCCACGGTTATTAGACCATCTACGGACATAAATTTAGCTACTGGTCCTCTAAATGTAGGATTCTTGTCCAATGACCTGTAATAAGTAGACATATTGCTGAAAGAAATAATCATTTTGGCATCACCTCTACAAATGAAACCAGAAAACAGAAGGAAAGTACTACTAAAAGGGGGTAGTGAGGTGTTACAGTAGATAGATTGTTGGACCTGGAGTCAGGAAGACTCATCTTCCTGAGTTCAAATTCAGCCTTAGACACTTATTAGCTGTGTGACCCTGGGCAAGTCATTTAACTGTTTGCCTCAGTTTCCTCATCTGTAAAATAAGCTAGAGAAGGAAATGGCAAACCACTCCAGCATCTTTGCCAAGAAAACCCCAAATGGGGTCACAAAGAGTCAGACATGATTGGAAATGACTAAACAACACCACCACAACAACTAAAGGGAAGTGTGGCTAGGAGGTTCTCCCTTAAAGAGTCAAAAATGGGAGCTGGTGAAGCTTGTTATGTCATGTGTCCAAAGGCAACAAGAGACGTCATTTTATCTAGGTAGAGCTTTACTCACCTGGAAGTACTTGGTCAAGGTACCAGGCCAGGAAGCCATAAAGGACTGCATCCATCAGCATCATTTTGACGGAGAGCAAGAAACTGAATTCATCCCCTTCCATGGGGCTCTTGCCAATGTTGCCCCACTGGAGTCCGAGGCCTTGCTCTTCATAGTGAGACAAATACTCAGTGCCAAACCCAAATGCCACAGGAGACAGCAGGCTCTGGGCAAAAAAGTCACAGATATTAGGGCCGGCCTCCCGGGACCCGCAGGACAGTCCTTCACATAACACAAAAGTACAGAAAGCAGAAAGAGTGGCCTGTGTATTCCCCTCCAGTGCCACTCAGTCAATGAGCATTTATTAGGTGTTTACTGTGTGCTGGGTACTGTGTTAACACTGGACGGCTGAAGAAAGATGAGGGAATCGAGAGGTGTGACAGAGACCCTCAGGCCTCTGGGAATTCTGCCCAGTCCCTGCCTGGACCACCTCTTCACCTCTTGAAGCCAGAATAGAAGCCAGAAGTCCTAGGTTGAAGGCGGCTAGTTGTAGCAGTGAATAGAATTCTGAGCCTATAGTCAGGAAGACCCGAGTTTAAATCCGGTCTCAGACACTTGGTGGCTAGGTGATTCTGGGCAAATCACTTCATCTCTGTGTCTCAGATTCTCATCTGTAAAATGGGCATATGGCACCTGCCTCCCAGGGTTGTTATGAGGACAAAATGAGGTATTTGTAAAGCATTTTGCAAACCTTAAAATGCTGCCTATTTTTATTATTAATATTAGTATTATTTTGTCCTGCCTCAGATACGTACCAGATTGTGATTTTGACGACGGCATTTAATTCCTCTGGGCCTCAGTTTCCTCAGCCGCAGACTTACTGTGAATAAGGATAGCTTCATTCTCTGTACTTGTATCCCTAGTGACTAGCACTGTTCCTGGCACATAGTAGGCGCTTCAATATTTGTTGACTGATGGTTTGAAGGGATTGAAGGTCCTTCTGGCTCTAAATTTCAGGTCCTATGAATCACTGAATATGAGGACACTGAAAACTGGAAGCAGCCGAGCAGAGTACCTAGAGAGCCAGGCTTGGAGTCAAGAAAGACCTGCGTTTGAGTCCCCTTTCTGATTCATACCGACTGGGCAACCCTGATCAAGTCACTTTTCCTTCCTGACTAGGCAACTCTCTAGGACTAATGTTTGCAGACAAGGTGCCAGCCTGTACTGGGAGAAGGAGTTTCCGTGTCGGCAGTTTCTCATGAAATCCCAGGTCCGGGATTCCTCCCAGCTTTCACGGCTCCTCTCCCCACAACACAACAACAGCAACGACAACACACCAAAGTAAAACAGGGCCCTTGGACCCGTCAGCCGCCTCCCCCACAGGCTGCAGATCATGGAATACCAAAGAAGATTCGGTCTAGTTCCCAACTAGATGAGTCGGGAACTCTACAAAGGAAGGCTGTGCGCCCAACACTGCAGTGTCCTCCAGTGAGGCTCACTGGCACAGGGTGTAATCGTGAGGGCAGTCTATGTTATGGACCACAGGCTGGTATGATGGCACATCCTGGCATGCCCAGACCATGCTCTATGATATGCCTATGAGAACTAGCATTTAAATAGTGCTTCAAGGTTTGCAAAGTGTTTCAAAAATATTTGATCTCATGGACAATCCTATAAGGTAGGAAGCTATTATTATTATCCCCATTTTACAGATGAGGAAACTGAGTCAGAGAGAGATTAAGTGACTTCCCCAGAGTCTCATGAGCAGTAAGTGTCTGAGGCAGGGACCGAACTGAGATCTTTCTGACTCCAGGTCCAGCACTCTAAACCACTTCCCGTTCTGGAATAAAAGAAACCGAGCAGAGAGGGAAGGGAGATGAGAACATAGCTTTACTCAGGGGACGGTAGAGAAGTCTTCTGTTTTTAAAATGGTGCCAAGTTTAAATCGCTTTTTACTCTCCAGGACAAGAATTGCATTCCCGCTTGTTTACAGAACTGAAAGAGCGGAATGTTGCTCCCTCATGACCAGAATTTACACAGCAGCTCAAATCGGATTCGTCAGAATTGCTGCAGCAGTGGCAGCCTTGGCTACAAATTTGAAACTTCCAGTTTTTGGAAAAAGGCAGTTCCAAGAAAGCCTCCCAGTAAGTGTTTGCTCACCTTTTGCCACCCCCAGACTAAAGCCCAGTGCCTTTGTTTTCTCAGGCTGTTTGCATGGAAGACAAGCCAGGTGGGTGAATTCCCCATGGTATCAACACGGGAAATTTGGAAGGGGAGTGCGATCCCTTTAATTAGGGCTCCACCAAGCCCCTGGCCTGTATCACCACTCATCCAGGCCTGGTGTACGTGTTTCCACTCACTCAAAGGCCTTGAATGTTTTGAGGAACTTAGTGGGACTTAGAGCCTCTTGCTTCAGGAGGAAGGTGGTCTCCAGACATATTTCTGTGATGCCCAGATCTTTCTCCTGCCCCGAGCTAGGGTATGCACGGCCTCTGCATTGCTGGCAGACTTGGAAGTCAGGAGAATCCTCATAACAATCCTCCTGTCTGCCCAGTTATTACAGGAGCTGACAATGCCCACACTTTGAGTGGAAAAGAATTGTTGTTGCCTGACCATTATGGGCAGTTTGGAAAAGGCCGTGTCATCAAGATCAACAATTAACTATGCATTTAATGCCAGAAATAAGCGGCAAACAGCAATGGGGAACAGGGAGGAGTAAGAGCTATGGTATTAGGTCTTTTCCCAAACTAGAGACAGATGGCATTCCTCCCCCATCAGAACCCGAATGATAACAGAAAGATTCAGAGAAAAAAGGAAGGGTAAGAGAACTACCCTCCAAGAGGATGTGAGGCAGTTTATTCTAGTTTAATGAGCCATTGGAGAAGGGGACATTTGGAAATAATTATAATGAAGGCAGAGCTGATTGCTGAGGCTTCCTGGATTGATGGGCCTCTTAGATAGGCAAAAGACAATCCTTGATCTCCGTACCTGTTCTTCCTACCTTCCTGGATTTGCCAGGTCATCTCGTCATCCATTTTATCCATGCATTTTTAGGGCCTCAGCTTAAGGACATTTGGAGGGAGATTCAAAAAATTTAGGTCCATTGGGAAAATCTAAAAAGTTGATGCTGGAAGCTTAATCACCAATACAGGTACTGTAGAAACATAGATTTGGAAATAAAAGGGACATTGCAGAGTATCTGGTCCAACTCTTTCATTTTACATATGAGGAAAATGAGGCACAGAGGCAATTAGCAACTCCTCCAAGGTCATAAGTGGTAAATGGCAGGGCCAGTCTTTTTTTTTTTTTTTGCTTTTTGGCAAGGCAATTAGGGTTAAGTGACTTGCCCAGGGTCACACAGCTAGTAAGTATCAAGCGTCTGAGGCTGGATTTGAACTCAGGTCCTCTTGACTCCAAGGCTGGAATGCTATCCACTGCACCACCTAGCTGCCCCAAGGCCAGGTTTTGAAACTAGTTTATCAGACTTCAAATCCCAAATTTGTTCCAATATACCACACGTGTCACTGCTGAGTCAGGGAAAGGAAGCAATAAAGAAAAAGGGCCATTCTGGATCTCCAAATGAGCTCCATGGGCCACAAAGTTGATCTCAGTTTTGCAAATGGTTTCTAGTTCAGCTTGATCTATCAGGTCAGGACAAGGGCAAATGTGAGGAGCCTCAAAACAAGAAACTTATTTCTACCCCCTCCTTTCGTGACTTTTAGCCTTATGTTTCCTGAAACCAAGTGGCCAGACTAGGATAGCGCTATTGGTGATTTGTCACAGGGCGCCAGTTTTAGAGAACACTGACAGTAGTGCTTCAGTTGTTCAACACAACAGTGTTCAACAGTTCAAGACAAAAGTGATTCGGCAGCACAGAAACGGCCAAACTTAGCATCTAATCAGTAAGAATAATCAGTGAGAACAAGAGGTTACCAGAAAGCAGGTTGGGGTGAGCCTTTTCTCCATCACTCTCTTTTCCATCTTCCCTCCCCAGAGCATTCCTGGTTTCCCATACCTCTCCCACCTCTCTCAACTGTGGGTGTATTTCGTTCTGTTTGGCTTTGATTCAGTTTGTCATGCTAGCCTTAAGTGGAAACAATTTAATTAGGCAAGCTGCTCTTATGTGATACTTCCCGGCTAACAGGTTCCAACCAGCCCTTCTCAGAGAGCAGGCATTAAGCTAATGTCAGGACATCCCCATCCCGTCGGGGAAAGAGGAAGATACTTACCGCCATCATCTTCATCTGAGTCGTCATACGTTCCTGCCACGCAAAGCACAGGACGTGAGGCAGGTAGAGGGTGAAGTAGAGGACGCCACTGCAGGCTGCCGCCAGGTTGGCCTTGGAGAAGAAGGCGGTGAAGAGGAAGCACTGCATGATGGTGGCAACGGAGAATACCAAGAGGAACAGGAAGAGGATGACGGGATTGCTGTAGTGCAGGACTTGGCCATGCTACGACCAAAGACGTCACAAAGATGGGTGAGTCTCACGCACCTGCATCAGGAACCCAATTCCACCGAGCTTCGCCGGATGCCTCAAAAGCTCCCTCCCACCAACCTCTTGTCCGCGCTTGAGAATCTATCCTTAGAGACTAGAAGGTATTGTGCCTTGTTAGAAGAAGATCCCTTCAGGTATAGCAGTGTATGCTGGCAGTACCTGCTACTGGGGAGGTTAAGGCTCAAAGATCTCTTGAGTTCAGGAGCTCTGAGCTAAAGCTAGGCTAAAGTCAACTGGGTGTCTACAAAGTCTGAGCCCCTAGAAACTGAGGGCCATCATGCTACCTATGGAGCAGTAAACCAGATCAGGTTGGAAGTGCAGCAAATGAAAGCTTCCCTGCCAATCAGCAGAGGGGTAGGGTCAATGAGGGCCAACTGGCCTTGGTTGAGATAGGGAGACCCAGTCTCAAAAACATAATTAAGAGTAAATAAATAAAATCCATACCAGATCTAAGTTTATGATCCTAGGAAATATATAGCCCAAGAAACATATCACCCACATTATTAGCCATCAATTCAACCATTCAACAAACATCAACTACCTACGACATGCTAGTCAGCTATGAGGCAGCTGAGTAGTGCAGAGGATAGAGCTCTAGGCTTGAAGTCAAGAAGACCTGAGTTCACATCCTACCTCAGGCACTTACTTACTGTGTGACCTTGAGCAAATCACCTAACCACTGTTTGCCTCAGTTTCCTCAACTGTAAAATGGGGATAATAATAGCATCTACCTCCCAGGATTGGTATGAGGATCAAATAAGATAATATTTGTAAAGTGCCTGGTATATAGTAGGTGTTACATAAATGCTAATTGTTATTATGTCACTGCACTGGATCCTACAGATAGAAAAAAAAAGAATTGTCCTTGCCTTCAAGGAACTTGTCGTCCATATTCTACATTGACATTTTAGTGTGAACTAGGTCATTTTGACCCAGGAGGCAGCTTGGTATAATGAGAACTAGTTCAAGAGTCTGAGGTTCACAGCCTGCTTCTGATAAGCTTCTGTGTGATCTTGACTAGTCTACTCAAAGCCACTAGGCCTCAGTTTCTTCATCTGTAAAATGAGGAGGTTGGATTTGCTTGCTGATTCTATTAAATAATAATAAGATATTATTATAGCTATATTATAATATGTAACATCATAATATTCTGTAACATATTAATACAATATATTATAAAATAATAATAATTTACATTTCCATAATATTTGAATGTATACAAATCAGTTTCCTCATAATGACCCTGTAAGGAAAGTAGAATAAATATCGTTCCCCCATTTTACAAGTCAGGGAACTGAGGAGCAGAGAGGTTAAGTCCTTCACCCAAGATCACACAGTTGGTAAGCATCAGAGCTGGACTGGAAGCCAAGTCTCTTGGCTCTAAGCCTAACCCTCTACCCCCTAATTCACATGGATTTACTAATATTTTATAATGTAACATCCTACATTATACTATGTAACCTCAATGGGTAAATCAAGTCACTCAGAATTTGGCCAGATTTAGAGCTAGAAGGAGCCTTAGCTCAACCAGATGAGTTAATTGGCTTATCTGAAGTAACATAGATAGTAAGTCATAGAGCGGAGATTTGAGCTGAAGTCCTCTAGTATTACAAATTCACTATTCCATCCCAATTTCATATAATCCAAATCAACTCAAAGAAATATAAGGGTGCCATTCTATTATCTTTCATGCTTGATAATAGATTTGGTTACATAGTAAGGAGTAGTTTAATTTCAAAGGAATGGCCAGTAGGCCCAGCACTAGTATGGAACGGGTTCAGTACTAATTGCATTCTTATTGACTGTAAGCTCCTTGAGGGCAGGGATTATTTCAGTTATGTCTCCTAGAACCTGTATAGCCATGCTTCTGGAAACAAGCTTTTTCTTATCAATGTTGTGAGTCTTTTGTAGGACTGACATGGAACCATTTTGGAAGAAAGGGTTTAAGAAACATCCCTCACCAGGAGGAAGGATAAATAAAATGACAATAGCAGTAACTCCTTCATGGAGCACCTCTGGTTTGCAAAGTGCTTTACACACATGATTTCATTTGATCCTCACATCAATCGCCTGAGGCAGCTGCTATTATTTCCCCTGCTTTATAGATGAGGAAACTGAGGCTCAGAGAGGTAAAATAATGTGTCCAGGGTCACACAGCTGATAAATATCTGAGGTGGGATTTGAACTGAGATCTTCCTGGTTCCAAGTCCAGTGATCTAGTCACTGGATTCCTCTGTCACAGGAGGTTAGAATGCTAGTCCCATCACTGAGCTGAATAAATATTCTAAGTTCAGACACTTTGGTAGGAGGTAACTTTTGGGAAGAAAGCCACCCCAAAACATGCCAAATTCAGATGTTTCCAGGGAAACATCCTGGGCAGGGACATGAGCAAAAAGTACGCTTATTGAGAAGAAAAGTCTCCAATATGTCAATCAATCAACAGACACAGTGCCAGGTACTGTGCTTGGTGCCAAAGACACAAAGAAGAAAGCAAAAACAGCCCCTACCCTCCCAGAACTAACAGCAGAGGAGACAAGCAAACTGCAGGGGAAGATCCAAAGGAGAAGTAATAAGGCGGGTAGGGGAGGCACTGGCAGCTGGGAGAATCGGGAGAGGTTGCATGTAACAGGTCATCCTGCAGTCGAGTCTTGAAGGAAATTCGGGATTCTAAGAGGAAGGAGTGAGGGCAACTAGGGCAAGAGCAGGAAGGAGGGAGGATGAAATGTCATTTGAGGAAATGCGTAAGAAGGTCAGTGTGCCTGATCTGTAAAGCATGTGAAGGGGAGAAATGTGTATAAGCCAGGAAAGTCGAGGCCAGGCTGTGAAGGGCTTTGAATGCCAAATACTAGTTTATATTTGACCCTAGAAGTGATAGGAAGCCAATGTTTCATCCTGAGCAGAGGAGTGATATGGCCAACCCTGTATAGTAAAAGCATGATGGGCACCTGTCTGGAGGACAGAGTGAGTGGGGAGAGACTTGAGACAGGAAGACCGCTTAGGAGTCTGTTGAGGTAGTTCGGGAAAGAGGGGATGGATGTGAGCAAAGCTGTGGAAGCAGCAGGGTTTGCTAAGTGATGGGATGCATGGGGTGAGTGAAAAGGAAGAGAAGATGACACCAAGATGTTGAACCTGGGTGGTGGGGCCTTTCATAGTAATAGTGAAGTTTGGAAGGAGGGGAGGTTTGGGGGAAAGCTAAGTTCAGAGCTCCCTGGGCCATCGGTGAGACAATGGCCTATCCAACCAGAGAAGGCCACACTCTTTATGACGTGGAACCTCGGGCTTTAGACATTCAAAATTGTACAAAAATAAGTCTGGAGTACAGTTTTAAGCCTATTAAAATTTTCATATATTTTAAATAAAACCGTGTACATAAATACTTTGGGTATAGATGCAGATGTAGCTACAGATACAGCTGTGTTTTTTAGTCTCGTGGGATTTTCTTAGCAGAGATACTGGAGTGGTTTGCCATTTTTTTCTCCAGCTCATTTTACAGATGAGGAAACTGAAGCAAAGAGGGTTAAGTGACTTGTCCAGGGTCACAAAGCTAGTAAGTGTCTGAGGCTGGATTTGAATTTATGAAGATGAGTCTCCCTGATTCCAAGCTCAGTGCTCCATCCACTGAGCCACCCAGCTGCCCTCATAGATATATATTTTGTAGATAATAGATACATATGTATGTATATATCTAATACATATATATGTGTGTATACACACACATAAAGCATATTGGATTTGGCTGCAGGACATGGAAACAATTGTACTGCTTCTTAGGCTTAAGGGAAATCAGTTCCTCTGTCCCTTTTCTCATTCTAAGGAGATTCTCCACATAAATCAAAGGTTATCTACCTAGAAAACAAAACCCCTTCAAATAAGGCCACAGGACCAGAGAACATCTAAGATCCCTTTCAGGGCCAAAATTTTATGATTCTATGGAATTAAAATACCAAGAAAGCACTAACTGGTTCAAGGCAGAGATACTCCCTGTCCATCCCGGGCTAATTTAGCTTGCCATACACCGTTTTCTAAAATGATGTCAGCACTTATTTTTTCTTAATAATAGCTGGAATAACTAAAAGGAATTCCCATTGTTCTTGCTTCCTGCCTTCCTCCAGACTAGTGGAGCTGAGAAGGGAGTGGTTGGGGGAAGACGGGAGAATCAATCAAAGGAAAACGATTTCCACTTGGAAAGCTGGCTGCTGGCTGCAGTCAAATGACATTCCAATTCCCACAAGGAGGATTGCATGTGTGGCAAGGCACTTCTGGTGAACTTTTCTTCACCTTGCTTCCTCAAAGCTTTGGGATCCTAGTGTTCCATCGCTAAGAAAGTAGATTTTAAAAGTCACTTATCAGCAACTACCAGGGCAAAGTCTTACTGCTGATTTAGATCCTTGTTCAAATGCATTTTGAGTGTTTCCAAATCAGTCAACAAGCATTTATTAAGCCTTTATTCTGCTGAGAAAATTCAGAATTTGGGTAATGGGGGAAGGGTGGGATAAAAGATTGGGAGGAAGGAACAAGGGGCCCCTGGAGAGGGGAGGAGCTACTCTATCCGAGGCCCGAATAACCCAGACTCTGCACTCATCCAAGAGGGGCTCTCACAATCACTTGGAAATTGCAAGCCCAGTGCAATGTTAACTTTAATTCAATTTTAATTTAATCTAAAATTAATTTAATGTTAATTTTAAGCCCGGTGCAAGCTAGTTAACCAGCCTGTGTGTTAGTAAATTGTTAGTTATTAATGGTTACTATTGTTAGTAATATTAATAGTTAGGAAATTAGTTAGACTAGCCTGTGTGTCAATAAATTGTGAGCCTTTTTTTTTAAATCTTAGTATAGAACTTAAAATAAAGCCATTATCTCCCTAGATCTCTATTATAATCCAGTGAAAAAATGTTTTAAAGCACCTTTAAAAAAAGCATTAAATGGAGTGGGATTAGTTTGATTGGGTCTATAAGAAGAGAATTCAGTATTTTTCTTAGCTTGGAAGCATAGGATTCTGGCTTTTCGAGCTGGAAGCAACCTTAGAAGTCATTTTGTTCAACCCTGGTATTTACAGAGGAATGTGCAGTGTAGGGAGGTTAAGCAGCTGGCCAAGGTTACTCAGATATGAAGGGATAGAACCAGATTTCAAATCCGGATCCTCTGGCTCCAAAACAAATGATAATTCCACTGCTCCCAAGTACAGTCCAACACAAGGCTATAAGCAGGAATTTGGTATCAGGAGGGTCCAGGCATAATAATAAGGCTTTAAGTAACTGGGGGTGAGGGAGGCTTCCACAGAAGACCCAACATCCTCAAGTGGACAATGACTCCATATGATGGCCCAGGGAGAATGTAGAATCACTGGAGCATAGATTTTGGACTAGAAGCTTCTTTAAAAGTCATCTGTTTTACCTCTCTCATTTTATAGATGAGTAAACTGAGGCATAGAGAAACTAAGTGACTTGTCCAGGTCACATAACTATTTTTAAATGTCTGAGGTAGGATTTGAACTTGGGTCTTTCTGATCCCAAGTCCAGTGCTCTGTCCACTATACTTGCATTACAGAACTTTTGCTTAGGACCAAGCCTGGAGTAGCACTTGACAAATGCTTAAAAAATTTTTTTTAATTCAAATTTTATTTTATTTCCAGGTCTGCATTTTCTCCCTCCTACATCCCCCTCCTCCCAATCCACTGAGAAAAGCATGAAAAACAAAACCCACTACAAACACGCATAGTCAAATAAAAACAAACTCCCTTCGTTGGTCTTGTGGCTAATGCAAAATAACAAAAACAAAAATGGATTCGGACTCCAGTCACCTCTCTATCTGGAAGCGAGGAGCATTTTATAAATACCTTTAATAACACTGATGATGATGATGGGCAGAGGGAGGAGAAAGAAGAACAAGGGCAGGGAGAGATACTTGGAAAAGGCAGTAAGGTTGGTGATCCAGACAAATAAAGTAGAAGGGGACCTGAGGACAACGACAACCTCGAGGGTCCCTTCCGGCTGTAATCCTGTGGTCCAGGGGTCTCAGGTGGCAGAGAAGAAATTATCTAGTCAGTGGAACTACACCACTTGCAAAGAGATGTTCCACCCCTACAAAAGGTCCCCTCTTGGCCTGGTTTACAAGCCGCTTGTAAGCATCTTGGTTAGAGGAGCTTCTACACTGGCTGGCAGCCACAGGGGAGAGCAGAGAGGGTGCTGCACTTGGGTCAGGGAGGCCTGATTTGGATCACTTGGTAGCTATGTGACCCAGGGCAAGCTACTTAACTTTCTCACCATCAGTTTCCTCATATGAAAAATAGGGCTAATAATAGCACGGACGTCAAGGAGTTGTAAATTTCAAATGGGATAATATATTTAAAGCATTTCGTGGGCTTTAAAATACTACCTAAATCTTAGCTATTATTAATCAATCAATAAACATTCATTACGAGCTTATATGTGGCAGGCACTGTGTTAAGCACTGGGGACATACAAAGAGGGAAACATAGACTGTGCCCTCGAAGATCTCACAATATTAAATAATAATGATAGCTATTATTGTTATTATTGTTAGCTCATGTATATTCTACATGGTAAAGTCTCCATATTCCATTCATTAGAATAGGAATCACTCCTTCAGGCAGGAGAATGTCTTTAGTAGAAAACTAAGAATGAATCTGAACTTGATTAACAGTAGTACTAAATACCCCAGGTTTCTCCCTCTAACACCACTTAAGACTCTCTCCACATTCCGAACCAAGCTAGTGTCTGGAGGGTTGGGACCAGTAATCCCCAAGGAGAGGAGAATTCCTTGCAATCATCTCTCCCACACTTGGAAACAAAGATCTCTGGATAGCCAAGCGCCCCTTGCTTGGTTTTACTTCACCAAAGCTCTAGCTCAAGGAGTTGTTCTGGGTTGGGTGGGGCCTCGTGCTTTCTTGACTTATTTCCCATTTCTCCCTCTAACTCACTCACCAAACTGATGAAGCATTTCTTCTCCATGCAGGGCATTTTCCTGCCACCCCACTCTTACACAGAACGTGCACCATGCCTGGAGTGCTATCTCCCATCACCCTTGAGAATCCCTACTTCCATTCAAGTCACAGGTCTAGCACCATATCTTCCTATACAGAACTTTTCTGAACTTCCAAATTATGAGTGACTCCCTAGAGTCTGGCCCCCACCAAAATTACTTTATATTTTCTGCTTATATAGTAGCGTGGCATGATGAAAAGAATATTGTCCTTGGGATCAGAGTACCTGGGCTCAAATCCCATTTCTACTAACACCTCTGAGACCTTAGGAAAGTCACAACTTTCCTGGGCCTCAGTGTCCTCCTCTATGGAAAGAAAGCCCTCGGTGGGGCAGATGGCTCTTGAGGTCTGTCCATTCAGACTCTAAATCTGATCTACATGTTGTTTCCTGGAGGGTTGAGACCTACGTTTTCAGCCAAAGGGTTGATTTGATTTGCTTAACTATACTTAGTTGTTATAAGGAGAGCTGGGATTCTGAAGGTGGAGGGAGGGGAGGATTAGTAAGTAGTAATAGGAATTTATTTTTTTAAGTTAAGAAATGAAGTGATTTGCTCAAAGTCCACAGAGGTAGTAGAACCCATGTCCTCCATCCCCTGAGTTAGGGCTTTTTAAATTTTTTTCTATAGATACAGTCTTCTGCCTATGCTGGTTAATAGGGACAAATAAGGAACTAAACCTGTGACTTCTCTGATTTAGGGAATGCTCAATGAAGAAACACTCTTTTTCTTTCTTTCTTTCTTTTTTTTTGGCTAGGCAATGGGGTTAAGTGACTTGCCCAGGGTCACACAGCTAGTAAGTGTCAAGTGTCTGAGGTCAGATTTGAACTCAGGTCCTCCTGACTCCAGGGCCAGTGCCCTATCCACTGCACCATCTAGCTGCCTCAGGAAACACTCGTAATGCAGGTTGGTTTCTTTCCAATTTATAGTCTGAGAGAACTGCCTAGAACATCGACAAGTTAAGTGGCCTACTCAGGGTCACATAACTGGTGTATATCAGAAGCAAGACTTGAACCTATCTCTTTCTCACTCCAAGGCCATGTCTCTATCTACTATGCCATGCTGTCTCCTGTACATTCCTATTAATTTGAATTAAACTGAGTTTAATCGAGTGGCTTAAAAGGGGTCTATAGTGTGGCAGGTGAACCTAAGGGAGTTTCCCATAGTCTTCCTTCTTTGATGGGGCTGACCAATCTGCATGGTACTCTGAGCTTGTCCTAGCCCATTTACAGGAAGGGAAGGGAGGATCCAGGGAAGTCTGGGACATTGGATCCCTCCCAGCTCTTACCGTGATGAAGGCTGTCAAAAGGAATGTGCTCATTGCCATGACAGAGAAGCTGTCCAGGAACCACGTGCACCAGATGACAGTATTAGAAACACCTCGGTTTTTCAAGGTCTCCTTTAGCCTCATCTCCTTCTCAAGGACAATGCTCTTCACCATCATAGAAACCGAATAGATCCAGGCCAGCACCATGAAGACGGGGAAGCAGCGGTTCAGAGTGATCATAAAGCTGCTGATGCCAGGGAAGAGAGGAGACCCACCACGGGCCAAGGCCAAGGGGTTGGGGAGAGAGAGCACAAGAGAAACACCATTGGGAATTCGGCAGGTTTCGTGGGCTCCAAAGCAATGACTGGAATGAAATCATATTTCTATCTATAGGGCCACCCACTGGCTCCTTCCCAGAGATGTTGCTTCTTCGGAATGGGCTTGTCTTCTGGCTTTAGGGCCATGGGTACATTGGTTGCACACTTCATCTAGTTCCACAAGCCATCCTTTAACTCTTACTCTAGCAAGGGTTCTTAACTCTTTGATGTGTTATGGACCCCTTTGGCAATCTGGTGATAGTGATGTTTTTAAATGCATAATAAAATGCATTGCAAAGCAAGCCAGTGGGAAAGAGCACAAATGTGAGGCCAGAGGACCCAGTTCTGCTACTTCTTGACTTTGTAATCTTGAGGAAGTTGGTTCGCTTCTCAGTAACGCAGGTTCCTTATCTCTAAAATGAGGGATTGGGATCAGATGATCTCTAGAGCCCCTTCTAGCTCTAAAGCTGGAAAAATACATTCTAGGCATTGCGCTAGGCACTGAAACAAAAAACAATCCCTGTTGGAGCTTACATTCTACATTCATAAATATGGTGTGACCAAACAGTGGATTTGTTCTCATCTTTGCATTCCCAGTGCCTAGTATGGTGCCTTACACGTAGTAGGTACTTTAAAAATATTTTCTCAATTGAATCGGGATCTCTTGAGGAGCATGCCCTATGCGTAGGCTGGCACTAGAACCCAAGTGGATGGTCATATAGACAAAGAGTATGTGGTTGGTGATTGCAAGCATTCAACCCTGGCTTCGTCTACCAAAAGAAATCTAGGCAGCTACCTGGTACAGAAAATAGAGCACTGGGAGTAGAGTCAAAAGACCGGAGTTCAAATCCTGCCTCAGAAGACGATGAGCTTTGTAATCCTGAGCAATCTCAGACTCAGTTTCCTTATCTGTAAAACGAGGACCTCTAAGCTCCTTCATATATCAAAATCCATAATTCCATACCTCAATTTAATCTTCCCCATATGCTCACACATGAATCCCACAGTGGCCAAATCCTACTTCTTTGGGGGAATGGATACTAAGTGCAAAATTAGAGCAGACTTATTTAAGACAATAACTGACTCTGAACTGAGGGTTGTTTCCACTTCTAACTATTTATTGAACATCCTCAATGAACAAAGTTACATTTCTCATCCAGAATGCATGTAGTATTTAGGGTTCTAGTCTAAACACAATATGGGTTTTCCATGTGTGAAAACATGTGCATTCAATTTGTTAACAGAACACTCAACTGATATTATTAATCATTAAAAGCAGTTGTATATGGCAACAAGAAGGACCTTACGCCCACATGGGAAAGTTTCATCACTAACGTGCCCAGCATATAGTAAACACATAATAAATGCTTGTTGACTGACTGCCTGGGGAAAAGGAGCTTGTCTTCCAGAAAGCTCACAAAGCCTGCACTCCTGGGATTTGGCCACCAGAGGTCTTTCACAATGCTTATCCTAATGGTTAGTTTCTCCTTCTTGCCACTCCTCCACACTGCTGTCCCACCAATATGGTTCTGAAATCTAGTTGGGTGTCCCTCCCTTGAACCCCTTCCCACCTCTTCCCTGTCTCCAAACCCAAAGTAAACTTCAGGAAGGACAGGAGAGGTGACCAGAGGTAGTTAGTGTTGGGGGTTGTAAGTTCTCCCTTTGTAGGAAGAATCACTGGGCATGAAAGAGATGGGAACCCATAGGCCAGCCTGTCTACCTCTGCTCCCTGCCCTGAACCCGCTGTAACAAGTAAACAGGCATATCTCAGGAAAATTTAAGAGGATCGCAGGACTAGAGCTGGAAGGGACCTCACTGGCCTTCTCGTCCAACATTCTCTGTTTTACAAATGAGGAAACCAAAGCCCAAGGAGGTCATGTCTTTCCCAAGGTCACACAGGCAGTAAGTGGCAGAAATGAATTTGAATTCAGGTCCTCTGACTCCTGAACCAGTGCTCTTTCCACTCTACCATTCAGATATCTATGCTTGTTTTCTAGATATCACCAGGTACCACCCTGGCCAACTTCAGCTAACTCTGCTGGCTCCATCCACCTTTGGTAAATGAGGTCGCCACAGATAGAAGGAAGGCACTCTTATCCCCATAAACAAAACCATAGGACCAGTTGTTTAGGTGGCTGCTGGCCATCAAGGACATGGTTTTAGTAGTGAGCATGCATTAGCAGGGGAAGGAATGCCCTAGGAGCTAAAGGCATACATTCTTTTTGTCCTTGGCCCAGATTGTGATTTCACTGGTGTAGAAAATTCCCACTGAGGAGACTCTCAACCCATGCTGATCAGTATCTATTGGACCAGGAAGAGTTCAGTGTTGCCTGGGTCATAGAGAGGTTAAATGTCTTCCCCAGGGCCATGTCTCCAGGAGGTGTTAGAGGCTGGATCTGAACCCAGTCTTCTTGACTTTAGGACAGGCTCTCCCTCCTCCACTGTGGCCTGCTGCCTTTCTCACACTCATTTACTTTTTCATCAAACATCCATCATGAAAATGCTAATTAGTGAAGGGGCTGCATTATTCAGTAGCTCCTAGAAACCAGACTGGATTTCAAATGCAAAGCCTCGATATGGTGGAGAAAGGGACTCTGGCTGGTGTCCTTAAAAATACCAACTGCACTGTACAGTATGAAATTCATGTGCCTTGGCCCTTCTACCCCAAGGTCACCCTTTGTGACTTTCCACATATGGACTTCACAAACCTAACTTCTGTTGTTCCAGTTTTCAGGATGTTTCCCTTCTTCCTTCTTTTACCTTCGCTTCTAAGATCTGTTCCAGTTTTAGAATTCTATCATTCCACGATCCTCTATCAAATCTACAAAAACGCTTTTACTCTTTCATCCATCTTACTTTCTTTGATGTTCTTCCCATCAGAGCAGGGAAACAATGGCTCCATAGAACATTTTCCCCATCTTGGCCACCTGGTCAGCTCTCTCCTGTCCTTCCCCTCTCCCCCCAGGAATTCTCTCTCTGGTCCCAGATTGAGATCAAAGACTGAAAGGGCTTGAGCCTTCCTGACATCAGAGGCACTTCCCAGCTGCTCCAACTAGCTTATCAAAGAAGAAGATCAAGGCACTACTCTGACTCACACATCATCTACAAAGCAGGGGTATGGCATTTGCTGCAGATAGACTCCAATGGGGACTTCTGCCTTGGTCTGACTTCTTATAATCCCTTGTTCAATCATGTCCTGTAGATATGCAAACCCGCCCCAAATGTAACGGAAGTCTTCCACTGGATCAGCTCTTGGACCAGGATCCCAGTATCTGAGAAAGACAAACAAAGGCAGAAAAGACCCAGATTCAGTGGGATGGACTGTGTACATCATTGTCATGGTCTAATCTCTGGAGGCTCTTACTATAGCAATTAAAAACTCACCCTAGAACTCTTTCCCTAAGACTTAAATTCTATTCTGAAATGGGAAGAAGGGCTTAGATGTCACCTAATCACATAATGAATTTAGGAAGAATTTATTGTACTTTGTGGACTGACTTAGCAATGATGTCATTATTCCACAGTTCCTTTCCTTCAACGGAGCTGGGAGTCACTAAATGTCATCTTTCTGGTAAGATGGAGGACCACTATGACTTACCATCTGCTCTGCCACTGTTTGCTAAGGTCCCCTGGCCCTTAACCTTTTGCTGTGCTGCTATGCCCTCCAGACCCCCAGCATAGTCATCTGACCCAAGGACCCCTAGGCCTTGCCATCTATCCAACTGCTACATTCTTCAGATTCCAGGTCTTCTCATATAAGTATTATCTCTCCCAGCTACAGTGAGGGTTCCTTGAGAAAGGGATTACCTGGTTTTCTGAACTTTTATCTCAGGGGCTTGGCACAATGTTGGCACATAGTAACTCTTAATAAACGTGTTTTCATTCATTCATTCAGGAATATCATCATCCTCATTTTAAAGAACAGATAATGAGATAACTGGTACAAGTGCTAAGGATGAAGGAAACCTGAAGGCAATGGGCCTCTTTACTATTTCTGGATATCAACTCACATTAAAATGAGCCTTTTGGTTACAGCAAACCCTGAGACTTTCTGTGCTTGATATACCCACTGCAGTTGACCTAAGGGGAGAGGGCAATGAAGTCCCAGACATAGCTAACTTGAGCAGGGAATGGCTATGATCTCTTCTGCCCGGCACCACCACCATATATGGGAGGTAGATGAGGCAATCACCTGTCTTTGATCTTATTGGTTTTTTCCACTGCATCTATGTCCATGCGGATCTTGTACTTCACATGATGTGGGGGCAAGCTGTTCCAGGGGTAGATATCAGAGAACACCACTCCAGCCCAAAATCGATTCTGCTCCAGAAGGGAGAGGGCTCGGTGGGTGAGCTGGATTTCATCATCATAGCTTTCAAATTTATCCAGAGTCAAACACTGCAGATAAGAACAAGGTTAAGAGAGCTGGAGGAACTCCAAGTGGGAAGGACTCATCTCCTTCCCTTCTCCCCCCACTTAAACAGCTGGAGGGATGAGCTGCTGCCCTGAGGGACCGACCAGGATACAAGGAGAGCTACAAAGTTAGTGTTTGCTTAGCACCAGGGTCCAGTGTTTGAGCTGTAAGAGTCATCTGGAAATGGGTGGGAAAGGTGTTTGGAAATGCTGAATTGCTCTCTGGTCCCAGCAGATTCAGGGAGGGCTACGTTTATGCAGCTGTTCATAGCTGTACAAATAAGCAGTTGCTGAGAGTGACAAGGATGCTAAGGTCTCTCCCTACCCAGCATGAAGAAGAGAGAGACTGGGGTCACGCTGGATACAGGGCTTTGAAGATTAGAAAAAACTCAGACTTGAACCCCAGTTAGATCTCACCTAATTATATCACCAATTTAGGAAGAATTTTATTGTACTTTGTGGACTGATTTAGAAATGTTGTCATTATTCCATAAAAAAATAAAGATTCCTAGAGGTGGCTAGTTCTTATCTCATCACAAACATACAGAAGATGCCCAGCTGGGAAAGGAACTGGGAGGAGGAGGAAAAACCCAACAGGAGAATTTAGCAATAGTTCCAGAAATGAATTCCCATCCCAGCTCAAGGCAGGTATTGCAGGCAAAGGAAGAAACCAGGAATTCCCCAGTAAGTCTAGTTCTTCCCACATATACAATTCCTCTCAATAGCAAAGTGGATAATTTTTTAAAAAAACTAAACATTAGGTGATATTTATTTTAATAAAGCTTCAAAATATCACATTGTACTTATGTTTGTTTAATGATTTAACTCCTCATCACTGTGCTGCTTAATGGATGTTGAGGTCCATTCTCCCATCTTAAAACATAAGCTCCCTGAGGGCAAGATCTCTATTTCCTGATTAGGTTACATTGTTCTGAGTATATCATGGATACTCCAGAAGTTATTAATTGGTTAGTCTGCATGGGAGCAGTTGGAGGCTGTGTGGGGCCCTGAATTCCTCTGTTCCCTTTGGGGAAGAAGGGGCTGAGCTTTCAACCGCAAACTCTCCAAGGTACATGTGGATGGGCACTGGTGGACTTCCTGTTACACAAGCCAACTATCTAAACTGGAAAGAATTGATATGGGTCCTTGACCTCTCCATATCATAACCAAACTTATCAGAAAATATATAGATGCAGAGCCTTGAACTTGCAAAGACCTGGGTTTGAATCCTACCTCCCTTATCGACTCTGTGACCCTGGACAAATCACTTCTCTGAAACTCAGTTTCTTCATCTGTAAACTAGAGATAATACTAGCACCTAGCTCACAGGCTACTGAAGCTATTAGATCAGTTAGAATCAGATGGGCTGCCAAATCCTGTCATTTTCCCCTCTAAAACCCCTCTTGTATTCAATTCCTTCTCTCTTCTGTCTCTGTTGATTATCTCAATTTATCTTGTATATGTCTTGTTTGTTCATAATTGTTTGCATGTTGTCTTCCCCGTTAGACTGTGAGCTCCTTGAGGGCAGGGACTGTTCTTTGCCTTTCTTTGCATCCCCAGGGCTTAGCATAGTGCCTGGTACATAGAAGGTATTCAATAAATGCTTGTTGACTTAACTTGACTTTCCTTATACAGTCACCATGTTAATTCTAGTCCTTTCTACTGCTTGCCTAGAATACTACAAGAGCCTCCATACATTGATCTCTCTTTCTCCACTCTCTCCACTCCAGTCCATCCTCCATACTGTTACCAAAGTGATTTTCCTTAAGGTCAGATCTGACCATGTCACTTCCCTACTCAGTAAATTCCACTGCATTCCTATGGCTTCAAAAATAAAGTGTAAACTCTTTGGTTTAGTTTTTATAGCCCTTCACAACCTGGACCCAGCCTCATTGGAAATTATTCCCCCTCCCACAATCTATGATCCAGCCACACTGGCCTTCTCCCTGTTACTCACACGTGATATTCCCATCTCCATACTTCCATATTTCCCATCTCTCTGTCACTGCTAGTGCCTGAAATGCACTCTCCCCTCACCTCTGCCTCATGGAATCCCTGTACTTTGGATATATTCTCTTCATATTTAGCTTGAACGTACAGGCACATGTATTCTTGTTTTCTTCCCTATTAGAACAAATGTTCGAATCTTGTTTCATACGCTTCTTAGTGTGACCTTAGACAACTTACTTAACCTCTCTTGGCCTCAGTTTCCTCATCTGAAAAATGAAGAACCTAAACCTCATGATTGTGAAGATGAAATGGGATAATATAGCTCCTCAAGAGGAGGACTTATTTCTTTCTTTGTCTTTGTGTTCTCAGTCCTAGCACTATTTCTGGCACATCGTAAGTGCTTCATAAATATTTATTGGTTAGTTGAAGATACTAGATCAGCTAAAAAGATGACTTAAAAATGTCTCATTTTGTTCCAATCCTGAATATGACCTACTAGATTGGCCTGAGTTAGGGCTCATCCAATGCAATGGACAGCCTTCCACCGAAATGTGCTGACAAGAGCTAAGCTGGATTCTGCCATCTAGAATTGAGTATCTAGTGAACTAGGAGTTCACTATGTATCTTACTGGCCAGGGAAGACCAACATGGAGGTAGGCACCCTAATCCATAGGGCCTGGATGCCTGAATCTATCATGAGACTAAGAGATGGAATGATTGTCATTTGTGGCATGAAGTAAGCTGAACTGAGAACATAAGTAAATGCAGTTGAGATCTGGGGACTTCCACCAGAGAGTATGACATTGGTGAATATCAGTATTGTAGCACTGGCCTAACCCTTCCTACCCAGTTTAGCCTTACATGATTGGCAGCAAGAGCAGCTATAAGATAAAGGTATCTAAGTCATACAGGCCAAGAAAAGGCAGAAACCTCAGGGACTCAAGCTTCACATGCCATTAGACACCCTGCTGCTTGGAGACTTGTATAAATTAGAGTTGTACAACAGAATACTGAATTACAAGAAGTGTTGAATACATAGCCCATGGGCCATATGTGGCCCACAACACTCCTGAGTGTAGTCCAAACCAAATTTAAAATATAATTAGGAAATATGTAACAAAACAAAAAAATACACTAAGATGTAGATAAATATTAATATATTTTTTCAAAGTCAATTTGTGGTCCATAGAGATCCTTATGTCCAGTTTAATGGCCCCCGTTTCTTTTTAGCTTTGACATCACTGCCTTGGATCATCACTGCAAACCCCCGGGGGTTTTTGAACCACTAAATGGGAACCACTAAAATGAAAATAAATCATGGTATTGAGCACACACAGGCTTACTCAACCAGGAGCTGTGAAATGTCTATAACAGGCAGAGCATTGTGGAAGAGAAGTATTTCTCAGTGTGCAATTTTCTTTCTAGGAGCTTTCGAACCAATGTTGAGTGAGAGTGGGCAAATCAAGGAGGCATTAGTCTGATCAGGAATCAAGAAGTCTAGACTCCTTGTAGATAAACAAGTAGATAGACACAAGAAGTGCATTTTAACTGTACACTCCTCAATATGCTGCAGCCTGAGCTGAAGGCTCAATGGAGTGTCGAAGGAACTTTGCCAAGATGGGGGGAGAAAGAGGGCTGGATTCAGTGGGCATCACTTTTCTGCCCAATATTCCAGCTATAGAGACCTCCATGGAAATGAAAGTCATCTATAGAAAATAACTTACTAGGTCCAGAGACATTGATAATCAGCCAGGGCCCCTCTTTGGGCTCAGGATTGAGATTGCAGGCCACTGAGTCTAAAGATTCTTGGGTATAAATTGGACAGCAGGTCACAAGAGAAGTGTCAGGACTATCTAACCAAAGACCAGGCTGGCATATGATGACCCAAGGATAATGGGTCCAAACAGGTTACAAGTGTAGCCAAATTATAAGCTTCAATGGACTGTATTACCATGTACTTTGCATATAACATCAACATGTAGCTCTAACGTGAATGTTATGTTCTTTATACCTGTATGGGTATTTGGGATAATTATCTGTAGCTATGCCATATGCTTAACACTGATTATGACATGGCCTGTGGATGACCTGTGTGCCCAGTTTGATTTGCAAGGATCACAAATATTTTCCTTGGAGGGATGGAAGCTCTGTAGCGTAGTTTTAAATTTACAAGTTATGGGACAAGGAAAAGTACTGATCATTGAAAAAGGCTGGGACAGCAGAAAACGTGGAGAACTATGCCAGGAGGACAGCTTGATCAGGAAAATGAACTTGGAAAAATTGAAAGGGCAAATAGGCTTAGTATCTGGGGAGGTCTGGGTATTTCTTAGCAGCCATGAGAAAAAAAAGTTACACTTGGAGATGGTAGTAAGAAAAGTAGGACTACCAGAGAGATCATTACAATTTCTGAAGAATCCAAATTGTGGTGACTCAAAGGGCAATTGAGTACAGTAGAAAGAGCTGACTCTAGAATAAAAGGATCTGAGTTCAGATTCTACTTCTGATGCTGACTACCTCTGTGAGGCAGCTGTTAACTTAACTTGACTTTCCTTATACAGTCACCATGTTAACTCTAGTCCTTTCTACTGCTTGCCTGGAATACTACAAGAGCCTCCATACATTGATCTCCCTTTCTCCACTCTCTCCACTCCAGTCCATCCTCCATACTGTTACCAAAGTGATTTTCCTTAAGGTCAGATCTGACCATGTCACTTCCCTACTCAGTAAATTCCACTGCTTTCCTATGGCTTCAAAAATAAAGTATAAACTCTTTGGTTTAGTTTTTATAGCCCTTCACACCCTGGACCCAGCCTCATTGGAAATTATTATCTGTAAAATGAGGAGGGTAAACTCAATGTCCCTTTTAGCTATAGATCTATGATTCTATCAGAAAATATGGGAGTAAGCAAACTTATGTAATGTCACCAGTGATGGCAGGTGTTTGAGAAATAGCCTAAAAGGCATTATCAAGGACAGGGATGATCATAAAAGGAAATGAGAAAACACTCAGAGAGTTTGATGTTCCACTGGTATCTATGATACATCAGAATCATAGATTTAGAACTGGAAGAGACCTCAGAGGCCATCTAATCTAACCCTCATATTTTATCCATAAAGAAAGAGAGTCCCAGGCACACAAAGGGACTTCCCCAAGGTCACACAGGTAGCATCAGTAGTGAGATTTTAACCTAGGTCTTCTGACTTGTGAGCCAGTGTGCTTTCACACTATGTCACATGGATTTTAGAGTGAAAAAGGATCCTTACAGGTCATATGGTCTAACCTCCTATCAGGAATTCCCTTTGTTACTCTCCTGACTGGTAGTCATCTGGCCTCTCTGTACTTGAACATTTCAGATGATGAAAAGCTCATTATCTTACATGGAGATCCATTTAATTGTTGAAAGGCTCTAGTTGGTGGAAAGTTCTTCCATTCTGCCTAAGTCATCCTCTCATAGTTCCAATCCATCAGCTTTAGTTTCAGCCTCTAGAGTCAATCTAATTTTGTTTTTATAGGAGAGCTTCTCAAATATTTGAAACAAGTGGGCATCTGCCCATTAAGTCTTTTCTTCTCTTTGGTTCCTTTAAATGTTCCTCACGTGACATTGTTTTCATGCTCCTCACCCTCCTGGTCATCCTTCCCTCAATACTCTTTAGTTTGTTATCATTCCTCATAAAATGTGGTGTCTTGAACTGTATACAGTTGTCCAGATGTGATCTGACCAAAGCAAGATTACAATGGGACTGTTATCCAGAACAAAGGTCTCACCAGACCTGAAGGAAGGCTTTCAACACATTGAGTTGATCTGCCAAGTGGGAGGTACAGGAGGATCCAGACAAGAATTGGACTGGGGGGAGATGGCAGGGAGGGTGGGATGAGTCAATATAACCACATGAATGAAACCATGATGCATCTGAGTAGCTGAAAGTTCACTTAGTCATTGGAAACAGCTTTTCCTTCTCCTTTACCTCTTCACCAATCACCCCATCCCCTAGCCTGGTCTGCCCAGGTGTCACAGCCTCCCAATTAACCAGTAGCAAACTACAAGGCTCTGACTGCAGCTAGGGCTGCTACCCCAGCCCCACCCCCCCCTACCCCCAGGACTCCTGTCCCACTCCCGAGTTCACCAGCCTGGGAGACAGCCACATGCCATTTTCTCAGTCTGAGAGATAAAAAGAAAGAAAACAAAGCAAGCTTTGTCAACTGGCCAAACGATAAGGAAAAGAGAACACAGGTATATGAGAAAATTGAAGGGCCTGAGGCTGATATGACACTGGGCTAAGAACATAATTGTTAATGAAGGAAATTGGATTATTTCCTTTTTTTAAAAAAAATTCTAATATCATCCCTATATACTATATAATCTGGAGAGATGCTGTATTTTTGAAAGTGAGTTCTATTGAAATAGCAATAGGCTAGAATAGAATAGAATCTGGTTAGTTGGGTTGACCAGTTTGGCATTTTACAAATGTCCATCTGTCAGCTAGTCAGTCAACAAGAATTTATGAAGCACTTATGTGCAAGCACTGTGCTACGTGCTGGAGATACAAAGAAAGGCAACATATGGTCCTTCCCCTCAAGGATCTCACAATCTAATGTCAACAAGTTATATGTCACATATGTATATACACATGCATGTAACATAACATTTTTATTATATTTTCAGAATAGTCAAAGTCTGAAGACCCATGGACCTGATGATTTTTTTTCTTTTTTTCCCTTTTTTTATTGTAGACAAATGCTAAAACTTAAATACATAACAAGAAAAGAAAAAGAAACATTGTAAACTTAAATACATAATAAAAAGCAAAAAATGTCATGTGCACAGAAGTACATAGGAGAGGATTCAAATTACATAACGATAACTTTTCATTTCCAGAAAGCCCATATACTAAATATTTTTCATTATGTTGAAAGCTGTCCATCTTTTCTTTTGTTCTCTCATATGCACTTTTCACTTTGTTCTTTTTCCCCCCCTCCCTCCTTCTCTCCCATCCACCACCACAAGGCTACAGTAAAGCATTGGATATATTTATATAAGGTATTAATATATACATACTTATACATATGTACACATACATAAATACATATACATATACTTTCCTTAAGAGATACTACTCCTAATCTTTGTTTTTATGTTTGTGCACTGATGATTTTTTAAAAATGTCTATAGAAATTCTGATTGGGCATTAGGGAGAAGTATCATTTTATAAGTGGTTGCAGCACTGGGTTCGAATTCTGACTTTATCACTTACTAATAACGTGGACTTGGATCAATTATTTCATCTCCCTAAGTCACAATTTCCTCATCTTAAAAGTGACTAGGTGAGTGCTCAGGTCCCTTCCATATCTAGAGCTTAGATCCTATCTAGAATTCTATGAAATGCGTGAATTTTCCAGTCAGTTTAAATGGCACAACTATTGTTGACTTGTTTTGGGAAACACTTGGCCTGAGTTC
>NW_020950416.1:0-4466 GCF_900497805.2 Vombatus ursinus | reverse complement strand
TACTTCAGAAGATGGTAGTTTAGTTATACTTAAAGGAAAAGAGGGATTTTATGAGGCAGAGGTAAGCAAAGAATACATTTCAGTCACAGAAGAGGGCCGATACAATGGATCAATATGGAATGTAATGGGTGAGGAACAGAAAGAAAGTTATTATGACAGCATCACAGAATGCATGAGGGGGAGAAATGCCAAGTGAGGCTGAAACAATTGTTTGGAGCCAAGTTATATATGATTCAAAAGCTAAGTAGAATAGTTTATATTTTATACTACAGTCTGTGGGAAGTCACTGGAGTTGGTTGAGTATGGGAGTCACATGATCATATGTAAACTTAAGGGAAATTACTTTGGCAGAATTATATAGGACAAGATGGAATGTTGAAAGTCTTGAGGCAAGGAGACCAATTAGGAGACAGACAGTTGTGCTAATCTAAGTGAGAGGTAATGTGGACCTGAACTAAGGTGGTGACTGTGTGAGTGGAAAGAAGTAGTCACGTTCAAGAGATTTTGTGAAGGTAGCAAGACTTGGAAACTGAGTAGATGCAGGGTAAGGGAGAATGAAGAGTCTAGGATTATGCTTAAATTAGAAAGTTGAGAAACATGATAGATAATTGTATATTCAACAACATTAGTGAAGTTTGGAAGAGAGAATGTTTTGGATGAAGAATGATGTGTTCTATTTTACATGTGTTGAGTTTAAGGTGTCTCTGGAATATCCAGTTTGAAATATCTATTAATCTGTTGGTAATGCATTGGTAAATACATTAAATTGTTAAATACAATAAATAAATTGGTAAAGCTCAGGAGAAATACTGCAACTAGATATGTAGATCTTAATATCATATGCACAGAGACAATAATTAAACCTATGAGAACTGGTAAAGATGACTAGAGAGAAAGAATACAGTGGGAAAAGAGAAGAAGACCCAAAACTGTTGTGGGGGGTTGAAATGGTTGATAATAATTATAGCTAGTATTTCTATAGCATTTTGAGATATACTAAGCACTTTATAATGACTTTATTTTTTTCTTACAACAACCCTGGGAACTAAGTGCTACAATTATCCCCATTTTCCAGATGAAGAAACTGAGGCAGAGGTTAAATGACTTTTCCTGGGTCACATAATTTGTAAGTGTCTGAGGCTGGGATTTGGGTTCAGGTGTCCTGACTCCAGGTCTGGTGCTCTATGTGCTACACCACCTAGTTACCTAATACAAGTTACTTCTTCAATATTTCAAAGATTTGTGATTTCACTCGTATGCTATGAATGTAAATTGCAAACTTCCTATAATTTAGTAGGCAGTTTACTGAGTTACTATGACCAAAACAAATAAAATCAAAAGCAAAAAAGTGCTTGTCTGATGGCCAGCACATTGCTGATAATCTTTGCTGAGCCATATTAGATATCCTTGAAAAGTCAGTCAATCAGTCAATTAATCAACATGACACATAACATTTTAAACTTTCTAAAGTGCTTCCTTTAAATTATCTCATCTATGAATCAAAAGGAAACAAAACAGAAATAAACCTGTGAGATAGCTAATACAGGTAACATTTTTTCTCATTTTACACATAACGATGAGGAAGCTCACAATAATTGAATGAGTTTCCCATGAAGCTAGTCCAGTATCAGAAACAGAATTTGAACCCAAGTCTTTCTGACTCTAACTAGCCCATACCTGAAGACATTCCTTCTTAATAGGTTATTTCAGAGTTAATTAACATAGGGTCAGTTCTGTTCCAGGAAGAGACATCAAAGTAGAAATTTGGTAGACAAATCTAAGTTAGAATGATGGTATTAGATTTATATCAAGAATATATGAATGATTTGATGCTATGAAAACTATAAATGTGTGATTAAAAAAAAGGTGGGCTATTCATGTGGCAAAATTAAGGGATGAATACCCACTTATTTTTTCAGCAGACATCCTTATGATGTTTAGATAAAGTAAAGACAACCCCAAGAACATTGGTTGGGATCCATTTGGGGAGATTAGAGAAACTGGACAAGTGGCCTGGATGGGTTGATCTTCATTATTAAAGAGAATATGTGCCCAAATTTGATTGCATATACATTTGAGTAGTTAGTTAATAAATCATATTAATAAACAAAGATAAAAATCACAATAACATCAATAGACAAAGAAGAAGGCTTTAACAAAATATAAAACTTATTTTAAACAATTATAAGGTACAGAAATTTTTAAAAAGAATTCCTTAAACATGATAAACATTATCTGTCTAAGACCAAGTACTATCAATTTAAAGTAGAGACACACTAGAAGTTTTACGGATAATCTTATTGGAAAACTTCTTTTGTTTCTTCACAAACAAAAAATATCTATCAAGGAGATTAATTTACAGAACTAGCCAAAATGATTACAATTTATTTAGAGGAAACTAAAGGGGAATAATGGAAAAAGGAGAACTAATGAAGACCTCACATTATCTGAACTAAGCATGCGACACAATTCAGTAATCCTCAAAACTCTGTGGTATTGATTAAAAGAAATTTAAAAATAAATCACTGAAATAAATGAAATAATTAATAAGCAAAAGCAATTAAGTATAAAAAACTAGTGTTCAATTACACAGGAACAAAACATGCTTGGTAGAAGCTCTTAAATAACAAACACTGAGAAAGCTGGAAAGCAGTTTGACAGAAATTAGATTTAGACCAACATCTTAAACCTTATACCAAAACAAGCTCAAAATGGATAAAATCTAATTATAAAGGAACACATTACTTAAAAAAAAATCTAGAGATCAGATGAAGATACCGTTCAGAAAAATGGTTTTGGGAAAAATTCATGATCAAACAAAAGATAGAGCAGATCATAAAACCTAAAACAAAGCATTTGGATTATTCAGATTTTAAAAAGCTATTGCACAAGCAAAATCATTGTACTAAAATAAGAAGAAAATTTTCAATCAGGGAGAAATATTTGTGTCACTTGGTACTAATAAAGCTCTATAAAAAGTATCAAAATGGAATTAACTCAAATATATAAGGCCAAGACCCATTCACCAATAATGTTCAAAGGATATGAAAAAAAGTTCTCAAAAGGCGAATTTCAAACTATTAAATGCCATGTGAAAAACATGATTAGAAATCATTTATAAGACTAAATAAAAATAAAATAGTCCTAGTTTCACTACATACCAAGCAAATTGTCAAATTGATAAAATAATTAATGACTGAGGGGTTAAGTAAAGATAGGCACACTAATACACAATTTATTGGTGGAATCAATTAATTAATTCTGGAAAACAGTTTGCAATTTTCTTAGGAAAATTACTTAATTTTTATATATGTTGATCCAGGGGTATCATAAAGAGGACAAAGACTGAACAAGAAGCCCCAATATATCTCAAAAATATTCACAGTACTTTCTTAGTAACAAAACACTAGATATAAAGTTAGATGTCCACAATTAGAGAATGTCTGAGCAAACTGGGGTATATGAATGTAATGTAAAATATGTTGTGGATGAAGAATTCCAACAAACTTGGGAAAGCTTACTTGAATTGATATGAATGAAAGTAAACAAATTCAAGAGAACAATATACATTTGACCCCAATAATGTAACTGGGAAAAAAGACAGGAGATTTCATGTTAATGGAAGGAGCAAGTGAATAAGATATGAAATGGCTCAGTGGATAGAGTGCTGGGCCTGGATTCAGGAAGACCTGAGTTCAAATTGGGCCTCAGACTAGCTGTGTGACCCTGAGTAAGTCATTTAACTTCTGTCTCCCTCAGTTTCCTCATTGGTAAAATGAGGTTAATAATAGCACGTACCTTTCAGCATTGTTGTAAAGATCAAATGAAATCATAATTGCAAAGTGCTTAGAACAGTGACTGACATATAGTAAGCACTATATTAAATATTAGCTATATATACATAGCTACACACACATACACACCCATAATATGTTAGCTATAAATGTTGAACTATAAAAGTAACTATAAAAAAGAATGATGAAACCTCCATCTTCTTAATAGAGAGGGTAGTTTATGTATATGAAATATTTATACATATTGTTAAATGTGACCAATGTATCATGTTGTTTTTGGGATGGTTGGGGCAGTGGGGAAGTGACTAAGATGTTTTAAAAAAAACCAAATACCTTCAGACAGGGATTGGGAAGACTTCACCAAAGAAAGGACATGTAAACTAGGCCTTGAAGGTGTAGAAGGACTTCCAGGTAGAAATGCAGAGAAAATCAATTCAAAGTATATAGAAAAACGTGAGTGAAAATTCAGGGGAGTAGTAGAAGGCAGGACCAGATTGGGGAATGGTCAATATAAATTGGAAACAGATACTATTGAGATATAATATAAATATGCTTTAATTTAATTAAATCAAATGAACATTTGCTCCTGAGGTTTCAGAGATGAAACCAAAAGCTAGTTGAATCCATATATAGTTAGATAACATACATATACTTGTATATATAAGTATATAC
>NW_020950415.1:0-2855 GCF_900497805.2 Vombatus ursinus | reverse complement strand
CAGGGTCCGGTGGGGTGCCGGGAAGGGAACAGGGTCCGGTGGGGTGCCGGGAAGGGAGCAGGGTCCGGTGGGGTGCCGGGAAGACAGATCAGGTCATTTACAGAACAGGATGTTGCACCCCACCCTTGAGGATTTCACCCAGGGTGTTGTAACAGCCGTTAGGGGAAGCTGAGCCAGAGGCCCCGGGGCGTGGAGACTTCCCTGGATTCCCTAACGGAGGGTCTATCACATTCCCCCCTTTTCAAGAGCAAGTTATACAGAGGACTCAACAGAGTCCAGGGGCGCTAACTCTTCCAAATCCGGGGGTGTATAGGATTTGCGTAGGACAAACAGTTTCAGAGACTGTATACGCTGCTGGATGTAGCGGGAGAGACAATTCATGATGCAAGGGGCGACCAATAATCCTAGGAGGAGAAGAACCAAGGGGCCCATTATAGCAGAGAGTAGAGTGGTGAGCCAAGGGGACCAGTTATACAAGTCCTGGTACCAGGAGGAGCTGCGGGCTCGGATCCAACAGGAGGGACTGGTAGTGAGTCAGACGAGAATTAGAGATCCACCGAGTGGGAGGGGTGTGCAGCAACTGCTCCAGGTGGTGAGATGCAGAAATCTCAAGGGGCTGGCCGAAGGTCAGCTTTGTTGCCTCCCTGACCAGGGTCGCGACAGCCGCGACAGTTCGAAGACATGTAGGCCACCCAGCAGCGACCGAGTCAAGCTGCTTGGAAAGATAGGCCACTGGGCGATTCCAGGGCCCCAAAGGATGGGTTAGCACTCCCTTGGCCACTGCCTGAGATTCTGAGACATAGAGGCGGAACGGCTTAGTCAGGTCTGGCAGGGCAAGAGCGGGGGTGCTAGCTAACGCTCTGTGCAGTTTGTTAAAAGCCTCCTCCTGCCTTGGTCCCCACAGGAACTTGGCAGGCTCACCTGACAGTGCCTCATACAGTGGTTTAGCGATTTCCGCAAATCCTAAGATCCACAGTCGGCAGTACCCGGCCATTCCCAAAAATTCGCGGAGCCCGCGGCGGGTTGCTGGGGCCGGCATGCCCAGGATAGCTGACACACGTTCCCGCGAAAGCAGCCGTTGTCCGGACTGCAGGGTGAATCCTAGATAGATAACAGATTGTAAGCACAGCTGAGCTTTCTTACCCGAAACCCGATAGCCCGACTTGTCCAATAGCTGCAGGAGGTGCAGTGTAGCATCTCGGCAGGTCGTCTCGGATGAAGCGGCCAGCAGCAGGTCATCCACATACTGGAGGAGTGTGACCTCGGGGTGGGATACGCGAAACCTGGCTAGGTCCGAGGCCAGGGCGACTTTCGGGAAAAACATGATTCCGGCGGTCCGGATCAGTTGAGGGGCAGCCGTCGGGGTCCATAACCCTTTTCCTGGCTTCCAATATGATCTTATCACGCTCCTCAGTGGTGAAAAGAACCCGCAGGAGCTGCTGACAGTCATCCCAAGTAGGCTGGTGTGTATAGAAGACTGTCTCCAAAAGGGAAATCAGACTTTGGGGCTTGTCCGAAAAGGACGGATTCTGTTGTTTCCAATTGTATAAATCACTGGTTGAAAAGGGGACATAGACCATGAAGGGTCTCCCCGACTCCCCGGGGGTCGTGGGGACCTGTCGCAGGGGAAAGGCAGGAAAGGCAGATACAGTGGAGTCGGGGGAAAACCCGGACCCGGAGGAGCCGTAAGGCGTCCCTGTTCGAGTATGAGGAGGACTTGTCAGAGGCGGGGCCGAGGGGTGGCTCGACCCCTGAACAGGATATGGTGGGGGTCGGGGCTCAGCCGGGTCCAGGGGGTCAGGATCGGAAGGGGGTAAGACCTTGGTTCCTATTTGCGTAGTCCTGGGAACTTTTTGACCGGATGTTGGCCCCGAGTGCACCCCAACTTTGGACAAAGCTTGAACCCGGAGTGGCTTTGATGGGGGTTTAAAATCTATCCATGCAGTTATATATGGGATCTGATCGGGATGGCCAGGGGTCCCATAAGCAATCTTCCTGATCCTCCCAGTAATGGTCATGTCAAATGTCCCTTCTGGGGGCCACCCAACCCCAAATGTAGGCCATTCTTGTTGGCAAAAAGTGGACAAATTTTCTTTGGTAACCTGAAACTCATATCCCTTGGCAATGCGCCGAAACTGTTTAAAATTCTGTAGGACAACTGAGAGAGGGGTCCCCGGTGCGGGGCTTGACGGCCCCTGACCCATCACGGACGGGAAGAGGCAAATCAATTAGGACAATCACAGACGGATAAAACATATAAGACAGACATAAACAGTTAAGGCAACACTCCAGACATTAACATGTGGCGCCAGACTGCAGATAATCAGGACTCTCACACGGCGTCCCGTGGAGGTCAGTAAGGGCGTTACAGCTGCGTCCAGCCAGGCCACTTACTTCCGTTGAGTACTCACCGATCAGACTGAGACCAGAGCGCTCGGTGCCCAATTAAGAAATTTAGAGGAAGAATACAGGGCGGGCTGGTTCGCACGGGATAAGTCAGTGTTCGGGGCCGGGGCACATCTTCCCGGTGGCCACCCCTGAACACGTCCCCCCCGGCCTTCCAGCAACGCCGAAGCAGCTGGCCCAAAGGGCGATCTCGGTGGGACCTCCAAATGAACTGGACGCCCGAGAGAAATCAGAGCATCACACCCAATTGACTTTAATTGAGAGCGCGTTTATTTGAGCCGGCCGGCGACGGACCCCAGGCGTGCATCCCAGGGGCCGTCCCACCGAGGGTTTCATCTGAGATATTTATACTGTCCGGTTACAAAACAGGGTCCGGTGGGGTGCCGGGAAGGGAACAGGGTCCGGTGGGGTGCCGGGAAGGGAGCAGGGTCCGGTGGGGTGCCGGGAAG
>NW_020950414.1:0-2160 GCF_900497805.2 Vombatus ursinus | reverse complement strand
TGTTCATTCCAGCCAATGATTTTGTTCTGAGATCATCTAATGACTCCTATCCAGAGTTAGTAAAACTTTTCGAGCCATAATAGTAAAGATCATGCTGTTCAGGAATATGTGTATCTATGAAAGCCTGTGTGGTTAATGTTCTGGACTTGGAACCAGGAAGCCACAGGTTTGAATCCCACTTTAATAGCTGGGTGTCACTGTGGGCAAGTCTCTAAGACCTACCCAAGCCTCAGTTTTCTAATCTGCAAAATGGTACAGAGGGTTGTTTTGAGACTTTAATGGAATCATATATAGAAAATGGTTTTCAAGCTTTAAATCAAAGTGTGGCCACACTTTCAAAACCTATGGCCAAACCACTTTAGTTGATGATCTTTGTGAGATGTTATAGGAAGAAAATAAAGTCATCCAGGGACCAATTTGCTGAAGATTAGCTTCTTTGAACTTAGGCTAGGCCTTGGACAATCCAATCAAGGCTCATACTCACATATAACATTTATTACAAATCTCTTGTTTTTACATATTTTTCCAGGCAGACAACTGGGGACTGAGGTGCAGAGGAACAAAGAAAAAAACTTATAATTAACAAATAAAAACACTAATTTAAGGCATACTAAAGAAATTATAATGGAAGAAGGAATCAGATGCACCATACATCATACCCAGTTCTAGTTTCCAATTCAGAGGCAGTTTCTGTAAGACCCATCCCACCATACTCACTCTAGCTTAACCACTGTTTTGTACTACAGACAAAAGAACAATGTTGAGGTAGAGTGAGTATGGTGGGATGGGTCTTACAGAAACTGCCTCTGAATTGGAAACTAGAACTGGGTATGATGTATGGTGCATCTGATTCCTTCTTCCATTATAATTTCTTTAGTATGCCTTAAATTAGTGTTTTTATTTGTTAATTATAAGTTTTTTTCTTTGTTCCTCTGCACCTCAGTCCCCAGTTGTCTGCCTGGAAAAATATGTAAAAACAAGAGATTTGTAATAAATGTTATATGTGAGTATGAGCCTTGATTGGATTGTCCAAGGCCTAGCCTAAGTTCAAAGAAGCTAATCTTCAGCAAATTGGTCCCTGGATGACTTTATTTTCTTCCTATAACATCTCACAAAGATCATCAACTAAAGTGGTTTGGCCATAGGTTTTGAAAGTGTGGCCACACTTTGATTTAAAGCTTGAAAACCATTTTCTATATATGATTCCATTAAAGTCTCAAAACAACCCTCTGTACCATTTTGCAGATTAGAAAACTGAGGCTTGGGTAGGTCTTAGAGACTTGCCCACAGTGACACCCAGCTATTAAAGTGGGATTCAAACCTGTGGCTTCCTGGTTCCAAGTCCAGAACATTAACCACACAGGCTTTCATAGATACACATATTCCTGAACAGCATGATCTTTACTATTATGGCTCGAAAAGTTTTACTAACTCTGGATAGGAGTCATTAGATGATCTCAGAACAAAATCATTGGCTGGAATGAACAAAATCTTGGTGGTAAAGGAATAAAAAGGAGGAGAGGAAACCCCAGATCTTCAAAGTCTTGAGTGAGGTTCTTTTTGGAGCTTTTCTTAAGACTGATTTTTCAAGAAAATAATTATTTTCATTCCTTTCCCTTACTGTTTCCACCTCCTTCCAACATGAGCCAACCAACCAACCAATCATGTTTAAAACCTGATTCAGGCAACTATGTGCCTCAGTAGATAGAACACAAGACTTGGAGTCAAGATGATGTGTTTGAATCCTGTCTCAGATTATCTGTGTGACCCTGGGCAAGTCATTTAAACTCCCTGTGGCTCAGTTTCATCATGTGTAAAATAAGGACAAAATTAGCACTCACCTCATAGGGTTGTTGTAAATATCGAATAAGTTAACGTATATTATTATTGTTATTACTGTTATTATTACTATTGCTATTTAGGGCTACTCCCATTCTTAGGTTAGTGGTAAAATGAATTTTTATTTTATTTGTTTTTTAGTTAAAAACATGAAAATTTATGGAAGCAGTTTTTGATGACAAACTATAAGCCTCTCCTCTTTTTTATTACTTTACCACCAAGATTTTTTTTTTAAACAAGTGTTCATTCCAGCCAATGATTTTGTTCTGAGATCATCTAATGACTCCTATCCAGAGTTAGTAAAACTTTTCGAGCCATAAT
>NW_020950413.1:0-1976 GCF_900497805.2 Vombatus ursinus | reverse complement strand
AAAGCCCTTTGCCTATGGATGAGAAGATATAGGAACCACATTTCCTATTCTGTCATTTTCACCATCTTTTCAAATTTTCAGGGTGTGAGGTGAACCTTGGAATTGTTTTGATATGCATTTTCTTATAGAGAGAAAGAGAGAGAGAGAGAGATTTGTTAATTGGTTATATGTCTTGCATACCAAACTTTGGTGGTATTTCATTTTTATTGTATTGGCATGGTTCGTTCACTTGAATTGAATATTCCTCCAGCTATTTAAATTGTTCTTGATTTCTTTAAGGAGCATTTTATAGTTGAACCTATACAATTTTTAGTGGACTTTGGTAGGTTGATCTCAAGAAATTTTATGCATTGTGTAGCTATTTGGAATGGGTTTTCTTTTTCTATTATGCCCTTTTAGATTTTGTTATTATTTTATAGAAATGCAGTTAATTTTTGAGTGTTTATATTATAGTCCATAACTCTGCTAAAGCTGTTTTTTTTTTAACTATTCTCTTCTCTGATTCCCCAGAATTTTCCAGCTATACCATCATCAGCAAATTGTGATAGTTTTATCTCCTCTTTATGCCTGCATTTATGCATTTAGTTCTCTTCTCTTGTCTTACTACTGCTGTTAGCATTTCCAGAGCTATATCAAATAATAGTGGGGAGAGTGGGCTTCCTTTCTTTATACTGTATTTATAAGGAAAGGTAAATGCTTTTTAATGATATTTTTATGATATTTTATGATATATTTATGATATTTTGCAGGATACTTTTGGCATAAATTTACTTTGTCAAAGAATTTTCTTTCTACATCTATTGAAATTATCATGTGGTTTGGGATGTTTTGGTTTTTAATATGATTAATTATTTTGATTATTTTCTTCCAACTTGGTTATAATGAATGATTTCTTGGATAAAATATTTTTTTGTAATCTGATTAACAGGATTTGGTTTAAAATTTTTAATTAATATTTACCAGTGATGTTGGTCTATATTTTTCTTTGGTTTTGTCCTTCTTTAATCTAAGTATTAGGACTATATTTGTCTCATGAAATGATTCTTTCTCAATTTTTGGGAATTGTGTAGTATCTACTAAAAATTCTTTAAAACTTTGGTAGAATTTTCCTGTGAATCCATTAGGACCATGAGGTTTTTTTTTCTTTGTTCCTTTTTGGCTAGTTTTAGTTCCTTTTCTGAGACTGGATTAAGATCTCTAATATGTCACTTGAGATATTTTATATTTTTGTAGGTTTTCCTCAATTTCCTTTGTGTTCTCATATTTGTTAGCATATAACTCTATATAACTCTATATGATATTCTTTGGACTCGATGGACCACTGAGGTCCCCTTCCAATTTTCAAATTCTGTGATTCTATGAATGTTCACCAAATCTAGTAAGATGAAATTTAATAGTGATAAAGTCTCACACTTTATCTTAAAAATATATGAACTTCACAAGTACAGGAATGGAGGGAAGGTGGAGAGGGATATCTAGATAGCTATTCCTATGAAAAAGATTTGGTGTTTTTGTACAATGAAAGTTCAATGAAAATCAACTATATGATATGACAGTGAGAAAGGTAATACAATCTCGGGTTATGGTAAGAGCAGCATAGCAAAGCATCTCGATGCAGGGTGGAAAATGATTGTGCCTTCATCAGTCCAAATTTGGAGGATCTGGGTTCATAGCATTGTAGATTTAGACTTCAGTTTCCCCAGCTGTAAAATGGGAATAATAAAAGCATCTACCTCATTGGATTAATATGAGGACTCAAAGAGATAAAATATGTAAAGGTAAACTATGTTTGCTTTTCAAACCTTAAAGCATTCTATAAATTCTAGCTATTAAGGTCCAAATCTTCAGTCAGCCAGAATTTATAAAATGCCTACTATGTTCCAGGCACTTTGCTAGGCAAAAAGTATAACAAAGACAAAAAAAAATAGTGGTTGATGCCCTCAAGGACTCTACATTCTGACCTAAATATTGCCTCA
>NW_020950412.1:0-1080 GCF_900497805.2 Vombatus ursinus | reverse complement strand
CTTCCTCTGGGGTCCAGAAGTCCCAGGGAAGCGTGCCACCCTCAGATTGTCTCTCTATCCTCTTTCCTCCTCAGGGTGGCTCCGGGGCGGCGGGGGGGGGGGATTAGATTACCTGGAGCTGCTCCCAGAGGCATCTAGAAAGGGGTGGGAGTGAGGTGCCAGAGCATCCCAGCCCAGGCATCCCCATGCCAGGGAGAGATCTGGGCCATTGCTCCCTTCCCTTTTCTCTTCCTCCAGCGTCACATCATCACTCTCCTCTCTCTCCTGGCCCAGATGCAGAGGTATCCCTACCCTTCACTAAAGTTAATCTCTGCCCGTGCCCTTGAGCCCACCTCCTCACATTCACTCCAGGAGCTTCCTCTCCTATCTAGCTTCCAGCTCTTCCTCTGGCCTGACTCCTCCGCCCTGATGACAAACATGCTCAGATCTCCCCGATACAAAAAAGAGAAAGAGAAAGTCTTTCCTCAGCCCTCCTGTCTTCTCTCTTCCAGCTTACTTGCGTTCAAATCCCCCTAGGACTTGCACTTTCTCACCAGCTACTCCCTCTGCAGCCCTTGCTACCTGGCTCTTGCCCCCATTAATTCTCCTGAACCCTCCTTGCTCAGGTCCTCCTGCCCAAGCGGCCTCCGTATCGCCGACCCAGTGGATTTCTTCCAGTCTCATGCTCTTTGGCTTCTTGCAGTTTGGGGGATGCCACTAACCACTTTCTTCTGCTGGACACTCTCTCCTCCCTTGGCTTCTGGGGCAGCACATTCTGGTGTTTCACAGGAGGCTTGGATTTTGGAGTCAACAGACCTGAGTTCCAATCCTATCCCATCACTTAATGTGTAACTCTGGATGAGTCATAGTCTTTCTCTGACTCAGTTTCCTTATTTGTGAATTGGGGCTAATAATAGCTTTTCTCTCATATGATTATGATGAGGTTCAAATGAGATAATACATACAAAGTGCTTTGCAAACCAAAAGGCAGATGGAAATGTTTCTTGTTGTTGTTGGTAGTAGTAGTAGTGGTCGTAATAATAGTAGTGATGGTGGTAGTAGTAGCAGCAGCAGCAGTAATAGAGGTAGTAGTGGTCGTAA
>NW_020950411.1:0-1052 GCF_900497805.2 Vombatus ursinus | reverse complement strand
CTTCCTCTGGGGTCCAGAAGTCCCAGGGAAGCGTGCCACCCTCAGATCGTCTCTCTATCCTCTTTCCTCCTCAGGGTGGCTCCGGGGCGGCGGGGGGGGGGGGGGGGAATCAGATTACCTGGAGCTGCTCCCAGAGGCATCTAGAAAGGGGTGGGAGTGAGGTGCCAGAGCATCCCAGCCCAGGCATCCCCGTGCCAGGGAGAGATCTGGGCCATTGCTCCCTTCCCTTTTCTCTTCCTCCAGCATCACATCATCACTCTCCTCTCTCTCCTGGCCCAGATGCAGAGGTATCCCTACCCTTCACTAAAGTTAATCTCTGCCTGCGCCCTTGAGCCCACCTCCTCACATTCACTCCAGGAGCTTCCTCTCCTATCTAGCTTCCAGCTCTTCCTCTGGCCTGACTCCTCCACCCTGATGACAAACATGCTCAGATATCCCCGATACAAAAAAGAGAAAGAGAAAGTCTTTCCTCAGCCCTCCTGCCTTCTCTCTTCCAGCTTACTTGTGTTCAAATCCCCCTAGGACTGCACTTTCTCACCAGCTACTCCCTCTGCAGCCCTTGCTACCTGGCTGTTGCCCCCATAATTCTCCTGAACCCTCCTTGCGCAGGTCCTCCTGCCCAAGAGGCCTCCGTATCGCCGACCCAGTGGATTTCTTCCAGTCTCATGCTCTTTGGCTTCTTGAAGTTTGGGGGATGCCACTAACCACTTCCTTCTGCTGGACACTCTCTCCTCCCTTGGCTTCTGGGGCAGCACATTCTGGTGTTTCACAGGAGACTTGGATTTTGGAGTCAACAGACCTGAGTTCCAATCCTATCCCATCACTTAATGTGTAACTCTGGATGAGTCATAGTCTTTCTCTGACTCAGTTTCCTTATTTGTGAATTGGGGCTAATAATAGCTTTTCTCTCATATGATTATGATGAGGTTCAAATGAAATAATACATACAAAGTGCTTTGCAAACCAAAAAGCAGATGGAAATGTTTCTTGTTGTTGTTGGTAGTAGTAGTAGTGGTCGTAATAATAGTAGTGATGGCGGTAGTAGTAGCAGC
>NW_020950410.1:0-1664 GCF_900497805.2 Vombatus ursinus | reverse complement strand
AAATAGACCTTCTTTAAGCAATTGGGGAGTCACATGGAAACTCTCCTAAGCTTTAGGACAGTTCTGGAGTAAGGATCCCAGGAGATCTGGGCTGAACCCTGGGAGGCCAAAATCAAGTTGGACTAGCCGGCCCTCAGCTGCTGAAACCAGGCGGGGCGATCCCGTGAACTTGTCTGCCTAGGACACCCCCACCCCCAGTGGTGACTTTGTCTGTGGCCCAGAGAAGTGAGCTCTTGACTTGGGGGTTGACCTGAAAAGAAGTAGAACATGTTGGTGAAGATGGGGTCAGGAGAGATGCCAGGTGGGGCAGCTCCGATGGGCAGAGACACAGGGCGTAGGCTGCCTGAGACAGAGTGTGTGTGTGTGTGTGTGTGTGTGTTTGTTTGTGTGCGTGCGCGCGATTGTGTGTGCTCGCTACTGACTGCTCCCCCTCCTCCCAGCAGTTATGGCGAGGATGAGGAGGCGCTGCTCCAGACCAACAAGCATGTGTACTCCCAGCTGCTGCGGGCCACCGCCGGCCAGCACGCCACCCTCTTGGAGAGAATCGACGTGATCCTCCACCTGATGGGTCAGCTCTCGGCCAGCAAGGAGACTGGAGAAGCCACGCCGCCACCCCCCTGACCGGCCCACGGCAGAGCGTGATCAGTGCCTTGTAACCACGGGGGCCAGGGCTGGGGCCGGGGCCAGCCATCCATCTGTCCGTCCGTGTGGTGCTTAGTTTAATTTACGATGAGAGAGACGCCGTGTCCTGACCGCGAGGGAAGGACAGGCAGACTCTGATCTGGTTGGGCGGGGCCAGCGCTCGAGGCGCTGAGATGGGGGCCTGGTCTGGCACTCCCCAGAGGCCTGGACAGACTCATGATCCTGTGACTCTAAGCGCTTTCCTGTAGCCGGGCGAGCCAGGGCCCGACGGGTGGGAGAGAGAGAGGCGGTCAGCCTCGGGTCCGAGTGGCATTCCGGAGGACGTCCAGGAGCTGCCCACGGAGCCCCGACAGTTGTGATCGTGCACAAACAGGTGCCTTTTTTAGCTTCGAGACAGTAGTTTTCAAACACAATTTGGCTGTTGGGTGGTTCGCTTGATTATCTCATGCTCCAGAAGTCTTAGAGCTACTCTGACTCACTATGGCAGTTGATCAAGAAAGAAGATACTATTATCCCTCTTTTCTTTTTGAACTTGAAACTGTGAATAAAAGGCAAGAAAGATATTTTAAATAAATAAATTTATTTATTAAAAACAGATGCATCCCTCTTCGGAATGTGTTTTCCCTTTCAGCCCCTTCCCATCAGGGCTGATTCAAGTAGGAAGCCGTTATAGTGAAGGCGAGAGAGCCTGAGGCCCCGTGTGCAGCCCTGGTCGGCTGGTACGGTGCCCCGTTTGTTTCTTTATGGGAACGCTTACAGTTTCAAGCAAATGCAGATTTCTTACATAAACTCTCGTGGGCTCAGCTCTGGTGGCCGCGTCGGTGGTATTCTTACAGAAGCCTGGCGGGCTGGGCGGGGGACAACTGTTGCGCTCAGACAGGTTCTGAATTGTTGGGCGGGCTTCGCTACATTCCCAAGTCCTTCCTGGGATGCCCCCTACAGAATGATGGCCCACATGGGTGCCTGGGGTCCCCCAGCTTTGAGGGGAGGCGTCAAGGATGCATCTCACCATCTCCACCATC
>NW_020950409.1:0-2654 GCF_900497805.2 Vombatus ursinus | reverse complement strand
TGGTTGTGTGTGTCTCTGAAAATTAGTGTCACTCTGTCTCTCTGCCTATGGCCATGAGTGTGTTCTCTGGGTGTGTATTTGTGTGTACATTTCAATGGCTGTGTTTGTGAGTGTGGATGTGTATTTTCCAGTGTGTGATTGTGTTTTTGTGTATATATGTGTCCATCAATGGCCATGTATGTTCCTTCCCCGCAGGGAGTGGATGTATGTGTTTTCTTGTGTGTGTGTGTGTGTGTGTGTGTGTGTGTGGTTGTGTGTATGCCCATAAGTGTCCCTCATTGTCTCTCTGCCAATCTGTCGCTGTGAGTGTGCATTGTATGTTCCTTTCAGTGGCTGTGTTTGTGAGTTTGTGTGTTGACCAATCTGTGATTGTGTGTTTGTGTACACATGTGTCCATCAATGGCCGTATTTGTGCCTGGCCAGCATTGGGAATGGATGTATGTGTTTTGTTTTGTGTGTGTGTGTGTGATTGTGTATATGCCCTTAAGTGTCCCTCTTTGTCTCTCTGCCAGTCTATGGCTGTGAGTGTGCATTGTGTTTTCCTTTCAGTGGCTGTGTTTGTGAGTGTGTGTGTTGAGTAATCTGTAATTGTGTGTTTGTGTACACATGTGTCCATCAATGGTCATGCCCCCCGCTGGGAATGGATGTGTTTGTTTTCTTGTGTGTCTGTGTGTGTGTGTCTGTGTGTATGTGTGGCCTGTGATTAACTCCTTTGTTTGTGTGTGATTGTGTGTCTCTGTAAATTAGTGTCCCTCTTCGTCTCTCTGCCTGTCTAAGGCAATGAGTGTTTCTCGTTTGTGTGTGTGTGTGCCTTTCAGTGGCTGTGTTTTTTGGTGTAGGTGTGTATTTGTCAATCTGTGATTGTGTGTTTGTGTATATGTGTGTCTATCATTTCCAGTGTATGTGCCTGCCTAGCACTGGGAGTGGAAGTGTTGTTTTGTTGTGTGTTTGTGTGTATGTGGTTGTGTGTGTGCCCATAAGCGTCCCTCATTGTCTCTGTGCCAATCCGTGGCCATGGGTGTGTGTGTTGTGTGTGTGTATTTGTGTGTACCTTTCAGTGGCTGTGTTTGTGAGTGTGTGAATGTGTATTTGCCAGTGTGTGATTGTGTATTTCTGTATATATTTCTCCATCAACGGCCATTTATGTGCCTACCCAGCAGGGTGTGGATGTGTGTGTTTTGGTGTGTGTTTTGATGTGTGTGTGTGTGTGTGTGTGGCCCTTCATGAACTTGTTTTCATGTGTGTGGTTGTGTGTCTGCCTATCTGTGGTTGTGTGTGTCTCTGAAAATTAGTGTCACTCTGTCTCTCTGCCTGTCTATGGCCATGAGTGTGTTGTGTGTGTGTGTGTGTATTTGTGTGTACCTTTCAATGGCTGTGTTTGTGAGTGTGGATGTGTATTTGCCAGTCTGTGATTGTTTGTTTGTGTATATATGTGTCCATGAATGGCCATGTATGTGCCTTCCCATCAGGGAGTGGATGTATGTGTTTCCTTGTGTGTGTGTGTGTGGTTGTGTGTATGCCCATAAGTGTCCCTCATTGTCCCTCTGCCAATCTATGGCTGTGAGTGCGCAATTTGTGTTCCTTTCAGTGGCTGTGTTTGTGAGTGTGTGTGTTGACCAATCTGTGATTGTGTGTTTGTGTACAGATGTGTCCATCAGTGGTCATGCCCCCCGCTGGGAATGGATGTGTTTTTTTTTCTTGTGTGTATGTGTGTGTCTGTGTGTATGTGTGGCCTGTGATTAACTCCTTTGTTTGTGTGTGATTGTGTGTCTCTGTAAATTAGTGTCCCTCTTTGTCTCTCTGCCTGTCTATGGCAATGAGTGTTTCTCGTTTGTGTGTGTGTGTGCCTTTCAGTGGCTGTGTTTGTCGGTGTAGGTGTGTATTTGTCAATCTGTGATTGGGTGTTTGTATATATATGTGTCCATCAATGGCCATGTATGTGCCTTCCCAGCAGGGAGTGGATGTATGTGTTTTCTTCTGTGTTTTGTGTGTGGTTGTTGTGTATGCCCATAAGTGTCCCTCATTGTCTCTCTGCCAATCGGTGGCCATGCGTGTGTGTATTTGTGTGTACCTTTCAGTGGCTGTGTTTGTGAGTGTGGATATGTATTTGCCAGTCTGTGATTGTGTATTTGTGTATATATTTCTCCATCAATGGCCATTTATGTGCCTACCCAGCAGGGAGTGGATGTGTGTGTTTTGATGTGTGTGTATGTGTGTGTGTGTGTGTCCCTTCATGAACTTGTTTTTATGTGTGTGGTTGTGTATCTGCCTATATGTGGTTGTGTGTGTCTCTGAAAATTAGTGTCACTCTGTCTCTCTGCCTTTCTATGTCCATGAGTGTGTTGTGTGTGTGTGTGTATTTGTGTGTACCTTTCAATGGCTGTGTTTGTGAGTGTGGATGTGTATTTGCCAGTCTGTGATTGTGTGTTTGTGTATATATGTGTCCATCAATGGCCATGTATGTACCTACCCAGCGCTGGGAGTGGATGTGTTTTTCTTCTTGTGTGTCTCTGTGTGTGTGTGTGTGTGTGTGTATGGTTGTGTGTGTGCCCATAAGTGCCCCTCATTGTCTCTCTGCCAATCTGTGGCTGTGAGTGTGCATTGTGAGTGTTTGTGTGTGCCTTTCACTGGCTGTGTTTGTGAGTATGGGTGCG
>NW_020950408.1:0-1001 GCF_900497805.2 Vombatus ursinus | reverse complement strand
ATCCCTTCATGTCATGTTAAGCCTCTGACAAGGTTATAATAGTTTCTCAAAAGATCTGGAAAATTAGCACCAACCCTTTCTTCTAAAAAGAAAGAAAATCTATCACAGATGAAAATATAGTGCTTATAGACTAGCATACCTAAATAGATAATTTAACAATAATTTAAAAAAAATTTGGGGGCAGCTAAGTGGTACAGTAGATAGAGCATTGGCCATGGAGTCAGGAGGACCTGAATTCAAATCTGGCTTTGGACACTTAGTAGCTATGTGACCCTGGGCAAGTCATTTAATGCTGATTGCAAAAAAAACCCTCAAAACCAACCTACAAAACAAAAACAGAAACAAAAAACAACACCCCCCCCAAAAGAACACACAATAATTTAAAAATTTCAATTAAATGATATATATTTAAGTCTGATATGTTTAAGTCTGCCTGTATTTCTTTATTACATTGATGGTTAGTTGTTTGTCCTTCATTTTCGAAGAGGACCATGATATCAGGGAGGTGATGCCATGACATGCAAGTGAATTGGATTTAAGTGAGGGAGGGTTGTGCAAAGTCACCAACCTCACTTTGTCCTATTACACTGAAATGAGAAGAGAAAAGAAATGTAGCATGAATTCTTAGTTATTAAACCAGGGCCCTACATCCTCCATTATATCCTTAGTTAAGTCTATTTGGAATTAAGACATAATGAATGCTTATTGATTAAGTAAATACCTTATCTGTGCTAGAGATTATGCTAACCATGGAAAGCCAGAGAATTCTTGTCCTTAAAAAGCTTGTATTCTATAGGAGGATATAAAATGTTTGTGTTTATAAATATGTAATGTAAGTAACAATGGGAAAGCATGGAAAGCCCACTTGAAAGAGGAGACACTTAAACTGATCCATAAAAGGAAGCAGGAGTTGTAAAAAGTAGAGATGAGGAAGGAAAACATTCTGGGAATGGTTGATAGCCTTTGGAAAGTTATGGAGGTGGGAAACAGAATGTTCAGTC
>NW_020950407.1:0-7827 GCF_900497805.2 Vombatus ursinus | reverse complement strand
GAAAGGAGCCAGAGAAGTGAGAGAAATCATCCCTTCATGTCATGTTAGAGCCTCTGACAAGGTTATAATAGTTTCTCAAAAGATCTGGAAAATTAGTACCAACGCACTCTCTTTTCTTCTAAAAAGAAAGAAAATCTATCATGAATGAAAATATAGTACTTATAGACTAGCATACCTAAATAAAAAATTTCATAATAATTTTTAAAAAATAGGGGTAGCTCTTCCACTTCTGGGAGCCAAAATGGCAGAGTAAAAAGGTAGTCGCTCTCACCCTCCCCTATCAACCTCTGAAAGTTCGGAAAATACCACCCCAGAAAAAACCCTGGAACAGCTGAACCAGAAGAAAGATGGGGAGCAGCAGTGCAGTAGCCCAGGTAGCTAGAGAGATTAATGGGAAAGGCCCCTCTTACCCTCGGGGAAGGGGAGCAGTAGTGAATGGGAGTCATCCCAGCCTGCTAGTGGAAAGACCCACTTTAGCACACCAGGAGGAGATTCTGGTGCCTCGGCATTCTACAGCAAATGGGTCTCCCAGTGCCTCAGCAAAAATAAGGGAAGCAGAACTACCAAGGGCCCCAGGCGGATAAGCACCCTGCAGCATTCATCTGAAAGGAGCTGAAGAAAGCAACCTAGAGTTGCCCAAAAGTTCTAGCCTTGCTGATTCCAGCCCAATACCAAGTAAGCTGTCAGAACCCTACAGCCTCCAACTGCCAACCAAGAGGCGATCCTGAAGCCCGCGCGGTCGAGCAGGCAAACACCAACAACTGGACCTATGAGTGCCTCAGTGAGGGTGGGGAAACCTGTGGAAACCAGTACAGAAAACCACCAGGTGCCTCAGCATTCTACAGCAAAGGAGTCTCCCAGTGCCTCAGCTAAACTAAGGGAGGCAGCACTGCAAGGGGCCCCAGGCAGATAAACACCCTGCAGAACCCATCTAAAAGCAGCTAAAGAAAGCTAAAGGAAAGGAAAAGCAGGCAACCTAGAATTGCCTGAAAGTTCCAGCCTTGCTGATTCCAGCCCAACACCAGGTAAGGTGCTAGAATCCTACAGACTCCAGTTACCAACGTAAGAGGCCCCAGCACACAAAACCAGTGACCAAGACCTTGGCTACCAACACAAGAAGCTTGGGTCAGTGTCCTCTGCTCCCCAACAGGAGAGCTTAATCTTTTTAAAGGCCAGGGAATAAAGAAACACCATGAGTAAAAAGAGATGTACAATAGATTCATATTATGAGAAGAGTGAAGATCAAGACAGAAATTCTGAAGAGGACAACATTGTCAACAAACCCACATCTGCAACATTAAAAGGGGATATGAACTGGTCTGAAGCCCAAAAAGTCTTCTCAGAAGAGCTCAAGAAGGATTTTAAAATTCAAATGAGAGAAGTAGAGGAGTCCTTAAAAATACAATTGCCAATTGGAAAAAAAAAGTACACTGAAGAAAACAAGTCCCTAAAAATTGGCCAACTGGAAAGAAGTAAACTGAAGAAAACAAATCCCTTAAAAATACAATTGACCAATTGGAGAAGAAAGTACAAAATCTAACAGAAGAAAACAATATGTTAAAAACTAGAATTGGACAAGTGGAAACTAATGACTCTATGAGAGAGCAAGAATCAGTCAAACAGAAACAAACAAATGAAAAAATAGATGAAAACCTAAAATACCTCATGGGTAAAACAACTGACCTGGAAAATCAATCTAGGAGAAACAATTTAAAAATTATTAGCCTACTTGAAAATCATGATGAAAAAAAGAGCCTGGACAGTATCTTTCAGGAAATCATAAAGGAAAACTGCCCTGAAGTCCTGGAACAAGAAGGTAAAATAACCATAGAAAGAATCCACCCTCCCCACCTGAAAGAGATCCCAAATTGAAAATGCCAAAGAATATAATAGCCAAATTCCAAAATTACCAGATTAAAGAGAAAATACTGCAAGCAGTCAGAAAGAAACAATTAAAATATCATGGAACCACAGTCAGGATTACACAGGACCTTGCAGTTTCTACATTAAAAGACCGTAGGGCATGGAACATGATATTCCAAGGCAAAGGAGCTTGAATTGCAGCCAAGGATCAACTACCCAGTGAAAATAAGCATGATTTTTCAGGGGAGGAGATGGATATTCAATGAAATAGGGGACTTCCAAACCTTCCTGATTAAAAAAAAGATCAGAGCTCAACAAAAAATTTGATCTTCAAGTACAAGATCAAGAGAGACATAAAAAGGCAAATGGGACAGAAAGATACAATATACTCTTAATGAGGGCAAACTGTTTACATCCCTACAAGGGAAGATGACACTTGCAACTCTTGAGAATTGTATTGTTATTACACCATGTTAAAGGATTATACATAAAGGGGGTGGATCTAAGTTGACTTTGATGTAATGATAAAAAAAATCTAATCAAGTGGGTTAAATGGATCCAAGTAAGTGGATTAGTCTGATCTAAGAAAATATACTGAGAAAGGAGGAGGCAGACAAGGGTAAATTACATTACAGGAAAAGACACAAAAATTTTTTACAGCAGAGGGAAAGAAGGGAGGGGGATGAGCATTGTTTGAATCTTACTCTCATCAGATTTGGCTCAAGAAGGGAATAACATAATCAGTTAGGTATAGAAATCTAACTTGCCCTATAGGCAGTAGGAGGGAAAAGGGGAAAGAAAAGGGAGCGGGGATAGAAGGGAGGAAGAAGCAGTAAGGGTAAAGGGGAAGAAAAGGGAAAGAGCTAATAGAAGGGAGGTGGGACTGAAGGAGGCAGTGGTCAAAAGCAAAACACTAGTGAGGATGGGAAAGGAGAAACAAGAAAGAAAAGCATAAACAGGGGGGAAAAAGGATGGAGAAAAAGACACAGATAGTAATCATAACTGTAAATGTGAATGGGAACTCTCCCATAAAACGGAAGCAGACAGCAGGATGAATTAAAAATCATAATCCTACAATATGTTGTTTATCAACTCCCTAGGGAAAAAATCTCCAGCGCCAGATGGATTTATACGCGAATTCTATCAAACATTTAAAGAACAATTAATTCCAATACTATATAGACTATTTGGGAAAATAGGTGAAGGAGGAGTCTTACCAAATTATCTTTATAATAAAATATGGTGCTGATACCTAAACCAGGAAGAGTCAAAACAGACATTTGAAACAGAGGGATACACACAGGGTAAAGGTAAAAGGCTGGAGTAGAATATATCATGCTTCAGCTGAAGTAAAAAAAGCAGGGGTGGCAATCCTGATCTCAGACAAAGCAAAAGCAAAAATAGATCTTATCAAAAGAGATAAGGAAGGAAACTACATCCTGCTAAAAGGCATCATAGACAATGAAGTAATATCATTACTAAACATATATGCACCAAATGGTATAGCATCCAAATTCTTAGAGGAGAAGTTCAGAGAGTTAGAGGAAGAAATAGACAGCAAAACTATACTAGTGCAGGACCTCAACCTCTCACTCTCTGAACTAGATAAATCTAACCACAAAATAAACAAGAAAGAAGTTAAAGAGGTGAATAGAACATTAGAACAGTTAGGTATAATAGACCTCTGGAGAAAACTGAATGAGGATAGAAAGGAATATACTTTTTTCTCAGTGGTACATGGCACATGCACAAAAATTGACCACGTACTAGGGCATAAAAACCTCACAATCCAAAGCAGAAAGGCAGAAATATGAAATGCATCCTTTTCAGATCATGATGCAAAAAAAAATTATATGTAATAAAGGGCCATGGAAAGATAGACTAAAAAATAATTGGAAACTAAATAATCTAATCCTAAAAAATGATTGGGTCAAACAACAATTCATAGAAACATTCAATAATTTCATTCAAGAGAATGACAATAATGAGACAACATACCAAAACTTATGGGATGCAGCGAAAGCAGTTCTTAGGAGAAGTTTTATATTTCTAAATGCTTACATAAATAAAATAGAAAAAAAGGAGATCAATTGGTTATATAACTAAAAAAGCTAGAAAAAGAACAAATTAAAAATCCTCAATTAAACACCAAATTAGAAATATTGAAAACCAAAGTAAAAATTAAGAAAATTGAAATTAAGAAAACTATTGAACCAATAAATAAAACTAAGAGCTGGTTTTATGAAAAAAACCAATAAAAAAGATAAATGTTTGGTTAATTTAATTTAAAAAAGAAAGAAGAAAACCAAATTACTAGTATCAAGAATGAAAAGGGTGAAGCTACCACCAAGGAAGAGGAAATTAAAACAACAATTAAGAATTATTTTGCCCAACTATATACCAACAAATTTGACAATCTTAGTGAAATGGATACATATTTACAAAAATATAAATTGCCCAGATTAACAGAAGAGGAAGTAAAATACTTAAATAACCCCATCTCAAAAAAAAAAAAAAAAAGAAATTGAACAAGCCATTGATGAACTCCCTAGGAAAAAATCCCCAGGGCCAGATGGATTTACATGCAAATTCTATCAAACATTCAAAGAACATTTAATTCCAATACTATATAGACTATTTGGAAAAAGAGGTGAAGAAGGAGTCTTACCAAATTATTTTTATAATAAAATATGGTGCTGACGCTTAAACCAGGAAGCGTCAAAACAGAGAAAGAAAATTATAGACAAATTTCTCTAATGAACATAGATGCAAAAATTTTAAACAAAATATTAGCAAATAGATTACAGCAACTTATCACAAGAATAATACACTATAACCAGGTAGGATTTATATCAGGAATGCAAGTGGTTCAATATTAGGAAAACTATCAGCATAATTCATCATATCAACACCAAAACTAACAGAAACCACATGATCATCTCAATAGATGCAGAAAAAGCTTTTGACAAAATACAACACCCATTTCTATTAAAAACGCTAGAGAGAATAGGTATAAATGGGGTCTTCCTTAAAATAATAAATAGCATCTATCTAAAACCTTCAGCAAGTATAATATATAATGGGGACAAACTAGAAACATTTCCAATAAGATCGGAGGTGAAACGAGGATGTCCATTATAACCACTGTTATTCAACATTGTACTGGAAACATTAGCTTTAGTGATAAGAGAAGAAAAAGAAATTGAAGGTATTAGAATAGGCAAAGAAGAAACAAAGCTATCACTCTGTGCAGATGACATGATGATATACTTAGAGAATCCTAGAGAATCAAGTAAAAAACTACTTGAAATAATAAACAACTTTAGCAAAGTTGCAGGCTATAAAATAAACCCACATAAATCATCAGTATTTCTATATATTACCAACAAAGCCCAACAGCAAGAGGTAGGAAGAGAAATTCCATTTAAAGTTAGTGTAGACATTATAAAATATTTAGGAGTCTACCTGCCAAAACAAACCCAGGAACTATATGAACACAATTACAAAACACTTTTCACTCAAATAAAGTCAGATCTAAATAATTGGAAAAACATCAGTTGCTCATGGGTAGGCTGAGCTAATATAATAAAAAATAGAATTCTGCCTAAGTTAATTTACTTATTCAGTGTCATACCAAACTACCAAAAATTATTTTATAAAGCTAGAAAAATAATAAGATTTATTTGGAAGAAAAAAAGGTCAAGATTATCAAGGGAACTAATGAAAAGAAATGCTAGGGTAGGTGGCCTAGCTGTTCCAGATCTTAAATTGTATCATAAAGCAGCAATCATCAAAACAACTTGGTACTGGCTAAGAAATAGAGTGGTGAATCAGTGGAATGGGTTAGGTATGCAAGACATAGTAGTCAATGACTGTAGTAATCTATTGTTTGATAAACCCAAGAATGCCAGCTTCTGGGATAAGAACTCTATCTCACAAAAACTGCTGGGAAAACTGGAAAAGAGAATGGCAGAAACTAGGTATAGACCAAACTCTCACACCATATACCAAAATAAAGTCAAAATGGGTTCATGATTTAGATATAAAGACTGATACTATAAGCAAACTGGGAGAGCAAGGAATAGTTTACCTATCAAATCTATGGAGAACAGAAGAATTCATGACCAAACAGGAGATACAGAACATTACAAAAAGCAAAATGGATAATTTTGATTACATTAAATTGAAAAGTTTTTACACAAAGTCAATGCAACTAAGATCAGAAGGAAGGTAGAAAGCTGGGAAAGAATTTTTCAGCCAGTCTCTCTGATAAAGACCTCATTTGTAAAATATATAGAGAATTAAGTCAAATTCATGAGAATACAAGCCATTCCCCAATCGATAAATGGTCAAAGGATATGAACAGACAGTTCTCAGATGAAGAAATTAAAGTCATCTATGGTCATATGAAAAAATGCTCTAAATCACTATTGATTAGAGAAATGCAAATCAAAACAACTCTGAGGTACCACATCACACCTATCAGATTGGCCAACATGACAACATGCCCTTTGACTCAGCAATACCACTTCTAGGGCTATATCCCTAAAAGATCATACTAATGGGAAAAGGACCCACACTTACAAAAATATTCATAGCAGCTCTTTTTGTGGTGGCAAAGAATTGGAAATTGAGAGAATGCCCATCAGTTGAGGAATGGCTGAGCAAGTTGTGGTATATGAATGTGATGGAATACTATTGTGCTATAAGAAATGATGAACAGCCTGACTTCAGAAAAACCTGGAAAGACTTGGATGGTCTGATGCTGAGTGAAGAGCATCAACCAAGAGAACATTGTACATAATAACAGCCATGTTGTATGATGACTAATATTGATAAACTTCCTGCCAATACAAGGATCTAAGACATCTCCAGAGGCCTCGTGATGGAAAATGTTATCTACAGCCAAAGAAAGAACTATGGAAGTTGAATTGCTATTTTTTTCTCTTCTGTTGAGTTTTGTTTCCTCTTTCTGACGGTTCCTCCTATTGGTTCCAATTTTTACTTACAACATCACTAATGTAAAAATATATTTAATATGAATGTAAATGTATAGCCTATATCAGATTGTGTGCCATCTTGGGGAGGGTGGTGGGGAGGAAGGGGGAGAAAAATTTTAAATTCAGAAGCATATGGAAGGGATTATTGATAAATCAAAATAAATTAATATAAAAAATAGGGGCAGCTAAGTGGTTCAGTGGATAGAGCACTGGCCCTCGAATTAGGAGGACCCGAATTAAAATCCAGCTTTAGACACTTACTAGCTATGTGACCATGGGCAAGTCATTTACTGCTGATTGCCTAAAAAAAAAACAGAGTAATTTAAAAATTCCAATTTAAATGAGTAAGTTCATGATGTATTTAAGTCTGCCTGCTTTTCTTTATTACATTAATAGTTGTTTGTCCTTCATTTCTGAAGAGAAGCATGATATCAGGGAGGTGATGCCATTACATAAAAATGAATTGGATTTAAGTGAGGGAGGGTTTTGCAAAGACACCAGCCTCACTTTGTCCTATTACATTGAAATGAGAAGAGAAAAGAAACATAGCATGAATTCTTAGTTATTAAACCAAGGTCCCTACTTCCTCCATTATATCCTTCATTAAGTCTATTTGGACCTAAGAGATAATGAATGCTTATTGATTAAGTAAGTGCCTTATGTGTGCCAGGGATTATACTAAGCATTGAAAGCAAAACAATTCTTGTCCTTAAAAAGCTTGTATTCTATAAGAGGATGCAAAATGTTTGTAGATGATTAAATACAGGATGTATAAATATATATATATATATATATACAAAGTAACAATGGGAAAGCATGAAAGCCCTCTTGAAAGAGGAGACACTTAAGCTGATCCATGAAAGGAAGTAGGACTTGTAAGAAGTAGAGATGAGGAAGGAAAACATTCTGGGAATGGCTGATAGCCTTTGGAAAGTTATGGAGGTGGGAAACAGAATGTTCAGTC
>NW_020950406.1:0-8658 GCF_900497805.2 Vombatus ursinus | reverse complement strand
TATACTATACTATACTATACTATACTATACTATACTATACTATACTAACACTATACCATACCATACCATACTGTACCATACTATACCATACAATATTATACTATGAAATGATAATACTATAATATCAATCATGTTTGGTAAAATACCTTATAAGCATACATTGATATATTTTTTCATAACAATCATCAACATTGTTTATAATGGTACAATAATATAGATGGGCACATTATTTCTTTATATTCTAAATATAACACACAGAAGAAACACCAGGTACTAAGTGGTAAGATTACTTCTTTAAAGGCATATTTTCCCTTTTAACATATCTTGCAATCTCTAATTATTTGGAGTCTTACAAGCCTTTAACTTAACTTAAGGTATTACAATATGACATAGAGAGTATTTTAACCACCTGCTGGAAAGAGAAAATTTGCTCTACCACCCAGGCATATTAGCAGTGGCATAAAGTTTCCCAAATTTGTCAATCCTACTTCAATGATCAGACAGGGAAGCATATTAGAGGGTATCTTGCCTCAGTCTAATATTAAATACTCAATAAATGTTTGTTAAATGAATGGAAAATCTAATACCTTCAGAAGAATAAAATGTTATTGACATAGTAAGGAACTGAAATTCTCCCAATGTAGAAGTACTCCCCCACACACATACAAACACACAAACTGCTACAGCAGGTAGTATACTTGAAATTTCAGAAGGTATGAAGAAATACAGCACTTAGGATAGTCATTGTAAGATTGCAAGAATAGATTGAGACTTATTGTGAGACACGTGATAAAAGCAACAGGCTTTTCTGAAAATGCAGGGGAAGTCCACATATTTCATAAAGATCTGTCTATCCTACAGATTTCAAATGATGGAACCTCCCTATAAACTATGACTGGCCTATGAATATCTAGCCAATTCCAGTGAAATAATGAAAGATTCATAAAAGCTGTAGCTCTGGCCCAACTTCTTTGATTTAAAAAGATGGAAACATTTCTTTTGGAACTAATATAGATTAAAACATTCATTCTAAAGGTGAAAAAAGTTTTAATGGTGTTTTTATCTCTTTCTCTAAGTAAACACAGACTGTCTTTCATACTTAAAGCATGGGAAGTGAACTCCTTAAAGGAAATAGGACTGAGGATTAAAGCGGGAATAATAAAAATTTTAAAAAAAGGTATGTTCATGGGGAAGTAGGGCTATTATAGTGGAAAGGTCACTGGATGTGATTGAACTTCTAGGTTTAAGTAACTACTCCTTTACTTGCTAGCCATGTGACTTTAGGATAAATCCTCTAAGTTTTGGAGCCTCTGTTTTGTAAATTTGGGATAATACTTGCATTACTGAGAAGCAGTATGGTTTAGTTGATGTAGAGATAGTCTCAAACCCAGGATCACTTAGGTGTTAAGTCCTCTGACATACATATATATGGTTCTGTAATGCTGCCAAATTATTTAAATTGTCAGTGCTCTAATCATCTCCTATATAAGACTTTCTATTGAAGAGAAGGTTCTGATCTGCATTGGTAGGAGTTTCTTCACTCTGGAGTTCCCTGTACCAATAAAATCACAGATTTAGTCCCTATCCATAATATTTACCTTACCTAAATCACAAGTTTTTGTTTGGCCCAAACTTGTGTAATTATTGGTCTATAGAAATCAAATGTGACAACTATTTCCACTGATGCATAGCAGCTACCTCTCTGTAACTTAAGAGTCCAAGTTAATAAATGTGGGTAACTAAGGAACTATGATTTCCTGTGCTCTAATAATTTATCAGAAACAGTGTTTAAACTTAGTTCTTCCTAACTCCAAGCCTAGCTATCTCTCCAGTGAATTCTATTACTTTACAGAGCTGATCAGAGGGAAAAGATTTGTGAATTGCAAAGTACCATATAAATATTAACTGTTATCATAGATTTAGAGGACATACATCACCTTAAAGAGGGACTTCAGTTGAGCCCTGAGGATAGCTTTGTCCTTAAGGATCCTAAGAGGGGTGTAGTAGGTGAGGAAGATATATCATAGCACCAAAACTTAAAGATTGCTGATTTTTCTGATTATAATTACTGCACAGGAAAGGTCTTTGAATGAACCATATTAAATTATATCAAAGAGAAGGCAAGTTAGTTGGATGAAATCCCCACCTGGTGAAGAAGTGTTAAAGTAGGGAATGGTAATTTTAGTAATTCCTTCACAAAGTAAGAAATGTGGGGTTGTGGCAGCTTTGTAGGTGTATAATATTTTAATGTTCTATATGTGTAATAAATAGAAGTGAGGTGGATAGCAGAAAATAAGAAAAAGACTCTTTCTAGAATGGGAGAGAATGGTTAGAATATTGGGTCTGTGCTTTTTCTACACAAAGTTAATTCCTTTCAAACTTGAAGCTAGCAATTGGCAACAGGAAGAGAATGGTGGTTGTAGGGAAAGTATTTCAAGTGCAGTAGTTGTTAGCCCTGGAAATATTTCAGAATTGAATGGAAATTACTGTAAGAAATGATGAGCAGATTGATTTTAGAAAAACATGGAAAGATTTGCATGAAAGAATGAAGAGAGAAATGAGCAGAACCAAGAGAATATTATAAATAGTAACAACAATATTGTTGAAGAATAATTGTGGACAACTAAGTTATTCTGAGTATTATAAATACTAAAAACAATTACAAAGGACCTATGAAGAAAGATAGTATCCACCTCCAGAGAAAGAACTCCTAAATAGAAGTATGCATGGTATGGTTTTACATATAAACATAGATGCATATATGCATACATGTATGCACACATACACACATATATTTATATACATATATGACATTTTATAACTTAACATGTAACAAAAATTAATTTAATTTAATTTTTAAAAAATAATTGAATGGAAAGGAGATATTCCTATTACTCACAGGAATTTTAAACTGGAAAGACAGTGGTAGCCAAAGACTTTTCTACCACTTCCTAGACATATTTATACTTAAAGATGTTTGGGATAGAAAATAGTCATTTAATTCAATGCAATTTAATTCAATTTAACTCTAATTAAGTGTCTACTGTGTACATAATAATTTATGAGTATTTGGAGTTAAGAATAAAAGAAAAAAGAAAAGAAATAGTCACTGGCATCAATGATTTTACATTCTCTAGGAGATATGACATGTATATAGATAACTAAACATATAAAAAAGTAACACAAAGAAATTTCAAGATACCTGGGGATACTAAGAAAGAACTTACATAGTACATAACACCCTACTGGACTTTTACCTTAGTGATGACAAAATAGGATGTGTCATTGGGGATGGAAAGTAAGTAGACTGACTTTAGGATCAAGATTAGGATTAGTAGTGAGTATTGAATTGAAAATAAAAGAGTCATGGAGTGACATGATCAGAAAAAAAAATGTTGATAAAAAGTTATCTCAGCAGAAAAACAGAAACAATTGGACATGATAGAGGAATTTGTCTGACTTATCTTTGAGGAACTGCTGACTTGTATCTGGTGGCTGCCCCCTCTCCATAGGAATCTGTTGAAAAACAACAATAGGAATAATTTTAATAACTTAGTCCATAAGACCAAAGGAAGATAATGGATGCTGGAGCAATCCAGAGATATTGGTGGGTCCCTCTGAACTCTGAAACCCAGCAGGAGGAGCTGATGTGAACAGAAGATACCTTGTCCAGGAACTGGGAGAGGCAAGGAGCAAATGACATTGCCTCACCATATAACACTTTGTGAATTTTGGAAGAATAAACCTTTTTTGCTTATTGCAAGGAGGAGACCACAAATCACTCCAGTAAACCTACCATATGAAGGAAGGACAGTGGAGACAAAGAAAAGCAAGAGGCTTAAGATTTACAAAGTAATGTATTTGGAGCCTTGCAAAAACTAATTCTGAGACATATTTCTAATGGTTAAGATGATTGATCTGGTCCTCTTGGGGGCTGGAGGGAAAGATGACTGCCATATGCTAGAGGAGGGAAGGTGAATGCCAGATATTAGCAAAACAGAGTTGAACATATCAGGGCATCTGCTGAAGAAGAATCATATGTGGGGAGCCATAAAGCAAAGCTAAATAACATTGTCAGCAAGGGGATTAGTGACAGTTGCTGTAACAGAACACAGTGAGCTCAGGGGCAGCAATGGCAAGACTGATAACACCTAATAGGAATTAAAGAAAATGCAACAAAGCAGTAGAGGAGGACAGTGAATGGAAATATTTGTGTGGATCAGTAGAAAGCAATCAAAAGAGTACAGAGAGAGGAACTATAGAAAGCAGTTCTAAAATGGGATTACTCACCCTCAGTGAGGTGCCATCCAGTACAATGTCATAATTCATGCAGACAATAAAGTCTCTGGGGGAAAGTTGTTTTCATGGGCACAGATGTGAATGCTGTATGTTCCTATTGTCCTGAATTCATTATTCTTCCAAGATTTGTATCTAAGAGGAATTTAATAAGCATTTCATCTGCTTTTATTAAAGATTTTGATTAACATATTTAATAGAAGAAGGACATGGTCTGTGGTCATGAGTCCTTCCACAATGCCAAAGTTGCCATGAATGACCTTGGCCAAGGGGACCAAGCAATTGGTAGTGCAGGAGACATTGTTGCCAATCTTAAGGGATTTATTGTATTTCATCATAATGAACATAGTGGTATCAGCAAAAGGCACAGAGATTATAATATACTTTGCTTCAACTTTCAAGTGAGTCCCAGCCATTTCCATAGAGGCAAATAAACCAGTGGATCTATTACATATTTACCTCTGTTTAATTTTTGTGGAATCATACTTTTGGAAGATAATAATACTTTTACATTGACCATCAGCTTTCCATTTTGTGCCTTAATAATTCCCTTGAACTTTCCATGTGGAATCACATTGGAACATGTAAATCATGTAGTTGAAGTCAATGAAGGCATCATTGATGGTCACAACATCCACTCTCCCTGACTTGAATGCAGACCTGATGCCAGACACCCAATACAATCAAATCTATTGACTTTAGCCTTCATTATCTTGTCTCAGGGATGCTGCTGGAGCAGTGGATCCTAGCAATGAGCTTAGGAAAAGTTCTAAGAGCCCTACTGCTTTCTAAAGGGAACTCTTTATAACTTTGCATTGAACCATTAATGGCCATTTTTTTGGGGATAGAATCCAGTTCAACCTTACAAGCATTTATTAAGTGCTTATTATTTGTAAAGACAATTTGCTAGGTTCTAGAGACACAGATAAAAAAAATCCCTCTACCTCTATAATAAGGAGCTTACATTCTTTGGTTCCCCCAAAAATTACTTTAATTATACTCTTGTCCAAAGTACATTTTTTAAAAAAAATATTTTTCACAATTATAGCATGAAAACCTATGTCAAATATCTTGCTGAAATACAGATGGACCATAACTATGGCATTTTAATTATCTTAGTATAGACACCTTGTTTAAGAAAAGGAAATAACATTAATCTAGAATTATTTGTTCCTAATGAATTCATGCTAACCCTTAATGGCTACCTCTTCCCTTTCTAAGTACTTATAATCCACCTGTTTAATAACCCATTCTAGAGTTTTACCTGGAATTAATACCTGGTACATTAATCTCACTGGCTTATAGTTTGAATTAACTGCCTTTTACCACTTCATGAAAATCATGACATTCCCTTTCTTCCTGTTCTAAAGTTCCTCTTCCTACTCCTAGATTGAAAAACAAAATTCACTGATATTTATTAAGTATCTCATTTAAAACAGAATTTCAAATTACACCTTCATATTCTTTCAGTACTCTGAGATTTAGCACTTCTGAGACATGTCTTAAAAACATTGTGAAGAACTAGGTTCTTGCTTGTTTAGTTTCAATTTCTCAACCATTTTGTTCTAAACTTCCCAATTTGAAGATTCTTTTCTTAAGCAAAGAGAGCAAATGAAAAACTTCCTTTCCCCATTAAGCAAAAGTCCACTTACTTCCCTTGATATTCTTTTTCCAACTCAGCTTTAAAAGATCAATTTTATTTGAATTTATCAAAAGTCTCAGTTCATTCTTGGCATTAGCATTCCTGACCCTGTTCTTATAAGAACTGACAATATTCTCTGAATAATGGACAAAGCAAGTAAGTAGAATGGAGACTTTAATAGTTTTAAACTAGTAATAGATGGGTTGCTAATGGGATCTTCCATTTCTAAATTATCAGAATTTTAGATTTTGCAACATGGTAAATCCACTTCAGAATGAATAGTTGTAAGAGTAGTGCTTTATACTCTTCATTTTTAAAATGTCTTAAAATAATAGACTCATAATTTTTTTCTTGAATTTCCAAGGAAAAGAATATAATATTATTTGTTCCATTTACATAAGTCCTTGTCAATTAAAATAGTAAGAGGTGCTTTCCAAATTTTTGTATTCTGGGAGAGATTTGTTAATTTCTAAATTGGTGCTACCACAATGCTACAGAATAGGGTATCATGTCTGACAAATAGTGAGTGTGTGTTTGTGTGCATGCACACATGCACACATGAGTACATACATGTGTGTTGGCTATGGTGCATATATAAATATTTAAAACTTCTTATTAAATTTATGTTCTGACTTCTTCTCTGATTGACTCCCTATTTTCTTATTGATATTTTCCAAAGATACAAAATGTCCTTTATTGAATATAATCATTATCATCATCATAATTTTAATAATAAAGCAAAAACTTTATTTTCCATCATGATTTATTAATTATGTACATAGAATCTTTTTGAGCACTTATGTCAAATGATATCAGCCTGCTATCTGTTCTTCCCTAGATTTTGTTCACTCTTCCTATTTATTATTTCTACTTTAATCAATAATTTTTGCTAATCACATCTCTTCCCTCCTTCCTTCTTTCTTCCTTCTTTCCTTTTCTTCTTTCTTTTCTCCATCCTTCTCTCTTCCCTTTTCTCTCCCTCCCTTCCATTCTCTCTCTCTCTCTCTCTCTCTCTCTCTCTCTCTCTCTCTCTCTCTCTTTCTCCCCCACCCCATATATACGTGCACACACACATGCACATGTGCACACACACACACACAACTGTATGAAGAAGGACCAGTGTTCTGATGATATCTGATTACTGGGAACATTGAGACCTTGGTGAATAGGGATAGGTTCCCCTTCTATTGATTCTCCTATAGGTTCCTACTTAGCACTGAATATAGAGTGAGTACTATAAATATGCTTGTTAAATTTTTTAAGTTGTATCTTTCTCAATTTTTCAAGAGCAGGAAAATCTCTATCTCTAACTCTCTTAAGAAGTGATGAGATAGACAATAGAAATGTATAGGAATTTCATAAGGGAAATTTTCTTTGGGAAATAGGATGACTGAGATCAGAGTTTCTTAAAATGGAGGTCCATGAGTTTATTTGTTTTTAATAATATTTTGATCATTGTATTTTAAAATATATAGCTTTCTTTGTCATTTTCAAATTTTTTTGCATTTAATAACTTTGTTCTGAGAAGGAGTTTATAGGTTTCACAGATTGCCAAAAGAGTTCATTAGATAAAAAAGGTTAAGAACTCCTTGCCAAGACTATTTGGCTATGATTTCAGTGTCAGAATAAAGCAGCCAATTATCATCTACTTAAACTGAGACTAAAGAGAAGTAGCGTACTCTGTCAGAATAAACTGTATTTTAAAAGTTTTCTTGACTTACATGTAATGACTTGCAAATGAGTCCTGGAACTAGGTGATGATCATACCTTGTATTCCCTAAGTACCCAATATTAGTTTTCTTTTTTCATCATCGTTTTCTGTTAAAATGCATATTTTACTCAAATTCAGTTTTTTACACTGATTTTCTCTGACCTTCTGTGATTTAGTCTCAATACAGATTTTTCTTGGTATGTCAAATAAATTTGGGAGGAGGAACAGTTTGTAAAAATTGTTCACCAAAAGTATCAGTAAGAATGAAGAACACATGCCATCCATATTGGTTTTCTTGTAGTTTGGTTCTCTCTCACTGGATGCTTTATTGCCTGTTCTCATATTAATGGTAATAAGTTAATTCATAGATGATTCAGACTAATTAAGTTATCATGTACTATATTGCTTACATGCTGTGATACATTCTGCATTCATTTATTAATAATTATATAAATATAAAATTGTTACTTTTATTCTAAGTTCAAATTTCACTGTGGAAAGGAGTATGAATACTTTAATAATGCTGCTACAATTAGTTTTATCTCTTCCAAATCAAGACACTAATTGAAAAGGAAACTAAAATTACTCTCAATGTTGATGAAATTAATTAAGTAGTTGAGAGAAAAATTATAACCTGAAGATAGACCTGTCATTTCTGGCTTGATACATGAATGTCTTCTTCTTTTTTTTATTTGTTTGTTTGTTTGTCTGCTTGTTTTTTTAACTTTCATGTATCTCAAAATGTTTTGGGCATTTCTCATTATTTTCTGCTAATAGAACTTCACTTGTTTTCACTCTGTAAGTTCTAGTTTTGGTTGACAATTTTTTTTATTCTTCCCTTAACATGGTATGCTTTAAAATAAATCTAGCAGCTACCTATGGCAAAATTTTGTATTTATTTTCATTTTTAATTCACATACACCTTTGCATTATTTGTTTGTCATGTATGTTTGACATTTTTCGCTCTTGAAATTCCTAGCTGTCTACATTTTTTATTTCCCACTCTGAT
>NW_020950405.1:0-8655 GCF_900497805.2 Vombatus ursinus | reverse complement strand
TATACTATACTATACTATACTATACTATACTATACTATACTATACTAACACTATACCATACCATACCATACTGTACCATACTATACCATACAATATTATACTATGAAATGATAATACTATAATATCAATCATGTTTGGTAAAATACCTTATAAGCATACATTGATATATTTTTTCATAACAATCATCAACATTGTTTATAATGGTACAATAATATAGATGGGCACATTATTTCTTTATATTCTAAATATAACACACAGAAGAAACACCAGGTACTAAGTGGTAAGATTACTTCTTTAAAGGCATATTTTCCCTTTTAACATATCTTGCAATCTCTAATTATTTGGAGTCTTACAAGCCTTTAACTTAACTTAAGGTATTACAATATGACATAGAGAGTATTTTAACCACCTGCTGGAAAGAGAAAATTTGCTCTACCACCCAGGCATATTAGCAGTGGCATAAAGTTTCCCAAATTTGTCAATCCTACTTCAATGATCAGACAGGGAAGCATATTAGAGGGTATCTTGCCTCAGTCTAATATTAAATACTCAATAAATGTTTGTTAAATGAATGGAAAATCTAATACCTTCAGAAGAATAAAATGTTATTGACATAGTAAGGAACTGAAATTCTCCCAATGTAGAAGTACTCCCCCACACACATACAAACGCACAAACTGCTACAGCAGGTAGTATACTTGAAATTTCAGAAGGTATGAAGAAATACAGCACTTAGGATAGTCATTGTAAGATTGCAAGAATAGATTGAGACTTATTGTGAGACACGTGATAAAAGCAACAGGCTTTTCTGAAAATGCAGGGGAAGTCCACATATTTCATAAAGATCTGTCTATCCTACAGATTTCAAATGATGGAACCTCCCTATAAACTATGACTGGCCTATGAATATCTAGCCAATTCCAGTGAAATAATGAAAGATTCATAAAAGCTGTAGCTCTGGCCCAACTTCTTTGATTTAAAAAGATGGAAACATTTCTTTTGGAACTAATATAGATTAAAACATTCATTCTAAAGGTGAAAAAAGTTTTAATGGTGTTTTTATCTCTTTCTCTAAGTAAACACAGACTGTCTTTCATACTTAAAGCATGGGAAGTGAACTCCTTAAAGGAAATAGGACTGAGGATTAAAGCGGGAATAATAAAAATTTTAAAAAAAGGTATGTTCATGGGGAAGTAGGGCTATTATAGTGGAAAGGTCACTGGATGTGATTGAACTTCTAGGTTTAAGTAACTACTCCTTTACTTGCTAGCCATGTGACTTTAGGATAAATCCTCTAAGTTTTGGAGCCTCTGTTTTGTAAATTTGGGATAATACTTGCATTACTGAGAAGCAGTATGGTTTAGTTGATGTAGAGATAGTCTCAAAGCCAGGATCACTTAGGTGTTAAGTCCTCTGACATACATATATATGGTTCTGTAATGCTGCCAAATTATTTAAATTGTCAGTGCTCTAATCATCTCCTATATAAGACTTTCTATTGAAGAGAAGGTTCTGATCTGCATTGGTAGGAGTTTCTTCACTCTGGAGTTCCCTGTACCAATAAAATCACAGATTTAGTCCCTATCCATAATATTTACCTTACCTAAATCACAAGTTTTTGTTTGGCCCAAACTTGTGTAATTATTGGTCTATAGAAATCAAATGTGACAACTATTTCCACTGATGCATAGCAGCTACCTCTCTGTAACTTAAGAGTCCAAGTTAATAAATGTGGGTAACTAAGGAACTATGATTTCCTGTGCTCTAATAATTTATCAGAAACAGTGTTTAAACTTAGTTCTTCCTAACTCCAAGCCTAGCTATCTCTCCAGTGAATTCTATTACTTTACAGAGCTGATCAGAGGGAAAAGATTTGTGAATTGCAAAGTACCATATAAATATTAACTGTTATCATAGATTTAGAGGACATACATCACCTTAAAGAGGGACTTCAGTTGAGCCCTGAGGATAGCTTTGTCCTTAAGGATCCTAAGAGGGGTGTAGTAGGTGAGGAAGATATATCATAGCACCAAAACTTAAAGATTGCTGATTTTTCTGATTATAATTACTGCACAGGAAAGGTCTTTGAATGAACCATATTAAATTATATCAAAGAGAGGGCAAGTTAGTTGGATGAAATCCCCACCTGGTGAAGAAGTGTTAAAGTAGGGAATGGTAATTTTAGTAATTCCTTCACAAAGTAAGAAATGTGGGGTTGTGGCAGCTTTGTAGGTGTATAATATTTTAATGTTCTATATGTGTAATAAATAGAAGTGAGGTGGATAGCAGAAAATAAGAAAAAGACTCTTTCTAGAATGGGAGAGAATGGTTAGAATATTGGGTCTGTGCTTTTTCTACACAAAGTTAATTCCTTTCAAACTTGAAGCTAGCAATTGGCAACAGGAAGAGAATGGTGGTTGTAGGGAAAGTATTTCAAGTGCAGTAGTTGTTAGCCCTGGAAATATTTCAGAATTGAATGGAAATTACTGTAAGAAATGATGAGCAGATTGATTTTAGAAAAACATGGAAAGATTTGCATGAAAGAATGAAGAGAGAAATGAGCAGAACCAAGAGAATATTATAAATAGTAACAACAATATTGTTGAAGAATAATTGTGGACAACTAAGTTATTCTGAGTATTATAAATACTAAAAACAATTACAAAGGACCTATGAAGAAAGATAGTATCCACCTCCAGAGAAAGAACTCCTAAATAGAAGTATGCATGGTATGGTTTTACATATAAACATAGATGCATATATGCATACATGTATGCACACATACACACATATATTTATATACATATATGACATTTTATAACTTAACATGTAACAAAAATTAATTTAATTTAATTTTTAAAAAATAATTGAATGGAAAGGAGATATTCCTATTACTCACAGGAATTTTAAACTGGAAAGACAGTGGTAGCCAAAGACTTTTCTACCACTTCCTAGACATATTTATACTTAAAGATGTTTGGGATAGAAAATAGTCATTTAATTCAATGCAATTTAATTCAATTTAACTCTAATTAAGTGTCTACTGTGTACATAATAATTTATGAGTATTTGGAGTTAAGAATAAAAGAAAAAAGAAAAGAAATAGTCACTGGCATCAATGATTTTACATTCTCTAGGAGATATGACATGTATATAGATAACTAAACATATAAAAAAGTAACACAAAGAAATTTCAAGATACCTGGGGATACTAAGAAAGAACTTACATAGTACATAACACCCTACTGGACTTTTACCTTAGTGATGACAAAATAGGATGTGTCATTGGGGATGGAAAGTAAGTAGACTGACTTTAGGATCAAGATTAGGATTAGTAGTGAGTATTGAATTGAAAATAAAAGAGTCATGGAGTGACATGATCAGAAAAAAAAATGTTGATAAAAAGTTATCTCAGCAGAAAAACAGAAACAATTGGACATGATAGAGGAATTTGTCTGACTTATCTTTGAGGAACTGCTGACTTGTATCTGGTGGCTGCCCCCTCTCCATAGGAATCTGTTGAAAAACAACAATAGGAATAATTTTAATAACTTAGTCCATAAGACCAAAGGAAGATAATGGATGCTGGAGCAATCCAGAGATATTGGTGGGTCCCTCTGAACTCTGAAACCCAGCAGGAGGAGCTGATGTGAACAGAAGATACCTTGTCCAGGAACTGGGAGAGGCAAGGAGCAAATGACATTGCCTCACCATATAACACTTTGTGAATTTTGGAAGAATAAACCTTTTTTGCTTATTGCAAGGAGGAGACCACAAATCACTCCAGTAAACCTACCATATGAAGGAAGGACAGTGGAGACAAAGAAAAGCAAGAGGCTTAAGATTTACAAAGTAATGTATTTGGAGCCTTGCAAAAACTAATTCTGAGACATATTTCTAATGGTTAAGATGATTGATCTGGTCCTCTTGGGGGCTGGAGGGAAAGATGACTTCCATATGCTAGAGGAGGGAAGGTGAATGCCAGATATTAGCAAAACAGAGTTGAACATATCAGGGCATCTGCTGAAGAAGAATCATATGTGGGGAGCCATAAAGCAAAGCTAAATAACATTGTCAGCAAGGGGATTAGTGACAGTTGCTGTAACAGAACACAGTGAGCTCAGGGGCAGCAATGGCAAGACTGATAACACCTAATAGGAATTAAAGAAAATGCAACAAAGCAGTAGAGGAGGACAGTGAATGGAAATATTTGTGTGGATCAGTAGAAAGCAATCAAAAGAGTACAGAGAGAGGAACTATAGAAAGCAGTTCTAAAATGGGATTACTCACCCTCAGTGAGGTGCCATCCAGTACAATGTCATAATTCATGCAGACAATAAAGTCTCTGGGGGAAAGTTGTTTTCATGGGCACAGATGTGAATGCTGTATGTTCCTATTGTCCTGAATTCATTATTCTTCCAAGATTTGTATCTAAGAGGAATTTAATAAGCATTTCATCTGCTTTTATTAAAGATTTTGATTAACATATTTAATAGAAGAAGGACATGGTCTGTGGTCATGAGTCCTTCCACAATGCCAAAGTTGCCATGAATGACCTTGGCCAAGGGGACCAAGCAATTGGTAGTGCAGGAGACATTGTTGCCAATCTTAAGGGATTTATTGTATTTCATCATAATGAACATAGTGGTATCAGCAAAAGGCACAGAGATTATAATATACTTTGCTTCAACTTTCAAGTGAGTCCCAGCCATTTCCATAGAGGCAAATAAACCAGTGGATCTATTACATATTTACCTCTGTTTAATTTTTGTGGAATCATACTTTTGGAAGATAATAATACTTTTACATTGACCATCAGCTTTCCATTTTGTGCCTTAATAATTCCCTTGAACTTTCCATGTGGAATCACATTGGAACATGTAAATCATGTAGTTGAAGTCAATGAAGGCATCATTGATGGTCACAACATCCACTCTCCCTGACTTGAATGCAGACCTGATGCCAGACACCCAATACAATCAAATCTATTGACTTTAGCCTTCATTATCTTGTCTCAGGGATGCTGCTGGAGCAGTGGATCCTAGCAATGAGCTTAGGAAAAGTTCTAAGAGCCCTACTGCTTTCTAAAGGGAACTCTTTATAACTTTGCATTGAACCATTAATGGCCATTTTTTTGGGGATAGAATCCAGTTCAACCTTACAAGCATTTATTAAGTGCTTATTATTTGTAAAGACAATTTGCTAGGTTCTAGAGACACAGATAAAAAAAATCCCTCTACCTCTATAATAAGGAGCTTACATTCTTTGGTTCCCCCAAAAATTACTTTAATTATACTCTTGTCCAAAGTACATTTTTTAAAAAAAATATTTTTCACAATTATAGCATGAAAACCTATGTCAAATATCTTGCTGAAATACAGATGGACCATAACTATGGCATTTTAATTATCTTAGTATAGACACCTTGTTTAAGAAAAGGAAATAACATTAATCTAGAATTATTTGTTCCTAATGAATTCATGCTAACCCTTAATGGCTACCTCTTCCCTTTCTAAGTACTTATAATCCACCTGTTTAATAACCCATTCTAGAGTTTTACCTGGAATTAATACCTGGTACATTAATCTCACTGGCTTATAGTTTGAATTAACTGCCTTTTACCACTTCATGAAAATCATGACATTCCCTTTCTTCCTGTTCTAAAGTTCCTCTTCCTACTCCTAGATTGAAAAACAAAATTCACTGATATTTATTAAGTATCTCATTTAAAACAGAATTTCAAATTACACCTTCATATTCTTTCAGTACTCTGAGATTTAGCACTTCTGAGACATGTCTTAAAAACATTGTGAAGAACTAGGTTCTTGCTTGTTTAGTTTCAATTTCTCAACCATTTTGTTCTAAACTTCCCAATTTGAAGATTCTTTTCTTAAGCAAAGAGAGCAAATGAAAAACTTCCTTTCCCCATTAAGCAAAAGTCCACTTACTTCCCTTGATATTCTTTTTCCAACTCAGCTTTAAAAGATCAATTTTATTTGAATTTATCAAAAGTCTCAGTTCATTCTTGGCATTAGCATTCCTGACCCTGTTCTTATAGGAACTGACAATATTCTCTGAATAATGGACAAAGCAAGTAAGTAGAATGGAGACTTTAATAGTTTTAAACTAGTAATAGATGGGTTGCTAATGGGATCTTCCATTTCTAAATTATCAGAATTTTAGATTTTGCAACATGGTAAATCCACTTCAGAATGAATAGTTGTAAGAGTAGTGCTTTATACTCTTCATTTTTAAAATGTCTTAAAATAATAGACTCATAATTTTTTTCTTGAATTTCCAAGGAAAAGAATATAATATTATTTGTTCCATTTACATAAGTCCTTGTCAATTAAAATAGTAAGAGGTGCTTTCCAAATTTTTGTATTCTGGGAGAGATTTGTTAATTTCTAAATTGGTGCTACCACAATGCTACAGAATAGGGTATCATGTCTGACAAATAGTGAGTGTGTGTTTGTGTGCATGCACACACGCACACATGAGTACATACATGTGTGTTGGCTATGGTGCATATATAAATATTTAAAACTTCTTATTAAATTTATGTTCTGACTTCTTCTCTGATTGACTCCCTATTTTCTTATTGATATTTTCCAAAGATACAAAATGTCCTTTATTGAATATAATCATTATCATCATCATAATTTTAATAATAAAGCAAAAACTTTATTTTCCATCATGATTTATTAATTATGTACATAGAATCTTTTTGAGCACTTATGTCAAATGATATCAGCCTGCTGTCTGTTCTTCCCTAGATTTTGTTCACTCTTCCTATTTATTATTTCTACTTTAATCAATAATTTTTGCTAATCACATCTCTTCCCTCCTTCCTTCTTTCTTCCTTCTTTCCTTTTCTTCTTTCTTTTCTCCATCCTTCTCTCTTCCCTTTTCTCTCCCTCCCTTCCATTCTCTCTCTCTCTCTCTCTCTCTCTCTCTCTCTCTCTCTCTCTCTCTCTTTCTCCCCCACCCCATATATACGTGCACACACACATGCACATGTGCACACACACACACACAACTGTATGAAGAAGGACCAGTGTTCTGATGATATCTGATTACTGGGAACATTGAGACCTTGGTGAATAGGGATAGGTTCCCCTTCTATTGATTCTCCTATAGGTTCCTACTTAGCACTGAATATAGAGTGAGTACTATAAATATGCTTGTTAAATTTTTTAAGTTGTATCTTTCTCAATTTTTCAAGAGCAGGAAAATCTCTATCTCTAACTCTCTTAAGAAGTGATGAGATAGACAATAGAAATGTATAGGAATTTCATAAGGGAAATTTTCTTTGGGAAATAGGATGACTGAGATCAGAGTTTCTTAAAATGGAGGTCCATGAGTTTATTTGTTTTTAATAATATTTTGATCATTGTATTTTAAAATATATAGCTTTCTTTGTCATTTTCAAATTTTTTTGCATTTAATAACTTTGTTCTGAGAAGGAGTTTATAGGTTTCACAGATTGCCAAAAGAGTTCATTAGATAAAAAAGGTTAAGAACTCCTTGCCAAGACTATTTGGCTATGATTTCAGTGTCAGAATAAAGCAGCCAATTATCATCTACTTAAACTGAGACTAAAGAGAAGTAGCGTACTCTGTCAGAATAAACTGTATTTTAAAAGTTTTCTTGACTTACATGTAATGACTTGCAAATGAGTCCTGGAACTAGGTGATGATCATACCTTGTATTCCCTAAGTACCCAATATTAGTTTTCTTTTTTCATCATCGTTTTCTGTTAAAATGCATATTTTACTCAAATTCAGTTTTTTACACTGATTTTCTCTGACCTTCTGTGATTTAGTCTCAATACAGATTTTTCTTGGTATGTCAAATAAATTTGGGAGGAGGAACAGTTTGTAAAAATTGTTCACCAAAAGTATCAGTAAGAATGAAGAACACATGCCATCCATATTGGTTTTCTTGTAGTTTGGTTCTCTCTCACTGGATGCTTTATTGCCTGTTCTCATATTAATGGTAATAAGTTAATTCATAGATGATTCAGACTAATTAAGTTATCATGTACTATATTGCTTACATGCTGTGATACATTCTGCATTCATTTATTAATAATTATATAAATATAAAATTGTTACTTTTATTCTAAGTTCAAATTTCACTGTGGAAAGGAGTATGAATACTTTAATAATGCTGCTACAATTAGTTTTATCTCTTCCAAATCAAGACACTAATTGAAAAGGAAACTAAAATTACTCTCAATGTTGATGAAATTAATTAAGTAGTTGAGAGAAAAATTATAACCTGAAGATAGACCTGTCATTTCTGGCTTGATACATGAATGTCTTCTTTTTTTTTATTTGTTTGTTTGTTTGTCTGCTTGTTTTTTTAACTTTCATGTATCTCAAAATGTTTTGGGCATTTCTCATTATTTTCTGCTAATAGAACTTCACTTGTTTTCACTCTGTAAGTTCTAGTTTTGGTTGTCAATTTTTTTATTCTTCCCTTAACATGGTATGCTTTAAAATAAATCTAGCAGCTACCTATGGCAAAATTTTGTATTTATTTTCATTTTTAATTCACATACACCTTTGCATTATTTGTTTGTCATGTATGTTTGACATTTTTAGCTCTTGAAATTCCTAGCTGTCTACATTTTTTATTTCCCACTCTGAT
>NW_020950404.1:0-15303 GCF_900497805.2 Vombatus ursinus | reverse complement strand
TCTTCTTCTTCTTCTTCTTCTTCTTCTTCTTCTTCTTCTTCTTCTTCCTCTCCTTCTTCTCCTTCTCTCCCCATATATATATATATATATATATGTGGATATATATATATATATATAATGTGGAGATATAAAACTATATAAATTGATTTTATTTATGTCTATGGACATAATGACATAATCAATGGTATTTAATTTTATATCTATATAACAAATATGTATGCATATGTGTTATGTATGCATATAGATACATATATGTCATATATTATATATGCCACACATACAGTTCGCCCAAATCTTCTAATTTAAGCCAGAGCCGCAGAAAACCAAGTCATGTTTTTTTCTGTTCCTCTATAAAAATTTATATGTCCTGCATTCCTACAGTTGACATTTTGATGCACTAGACCATAAATTAATGTAAGTATAAACTACAAAATAAAGACCCCCCCAGAATAATCAAATGGTTAGAGAAGTAGTCAAGTGTGTATGAGGCTTCCTCACCCAATTTTTTGATTACCTCACTTTTATGAGCCCTGTCTCTTCCTTTCGTCTACATTCAACATACCTTAATTTCATTTTCTCTTGAAGGGTACTCTGGGATATCTAAAGCTCTTGAGTTATGAGATTTTCATGTCAACAGAAATGTAATCACCACGGAGAAAGGATTCCCCATAACTCACCAAGAATAAATTTCTAAACAGCCATATCCCTGTAAATGCACTTTCCCTTTGACTCAAAAGGAATATTTTTAATGAATGTTTGTCTCTCTGATTAACATCATCATGGTGCATTATATTGTGTCTTATTTTCTCTTATATGTAGTTTTGTTTAATTAGACCACATTTAGAATTTTATTTTAAGTTTTGCAAATATTTTACTTCAGATGTTATTTATTTATATTTTACAAAAACACAGAACACCAAACTGTCAATTAGGATGCTTCTTTTGGTCCAAGAGATAGCAGGAGTTGCTTCTTTTCTGTGTGAATAACATTACATTAGTTAATAACAATGATATTATTTAGTAATTCTAACTCTCATTTCTTGTTAGCAAAAAGGGAAGAAATATCAGAGTTCTTCCTGATTATAGACACATCATTCATATTTTACATATTTCATAGAAAGGGAAGGTGGGCAATCAAACAGCTGGATAAAAAGATGTTTTCTGGGAATAAGAAGCAGATTTCTCAAAATATAGGAATGACAGGCTTCTGCCTATGGATGTAATGCAACTAAAAAGAGCAGATAAGCATGCATTTATCAGCACTAAGTAAAGGCTATAACTGGGAAGAAAAAGAAAGAGAGAGAAGACTTATCTATTTATTGGACCAAACTAAATGCTTAAGAGAGTGACTACTACATAGGGAGAAGATGAACACTAGACACACACAGAAATTCACAGGAGACAAAAATCTAAGAGTGACATCAGCAATAAATCACATAATGACAAGCATAATACTATTTCTATGAGAATTTTCAAGAAGTGAAGGAAACGACTCTGGGGTGTATGTACCCATTCATTATGCATTCATTTAACATACATTACAAAATTTGTATTATGACAGTTGTATCAGACATCTACTACTCAGATCAAAGGAGCATACCAGAACTGAGAATACATCCCACTACTTCCACACTTGCATAATATATGTGTAACAATCAAGGTATGATAGTATAAGATAAATAACTGACAGATGATTCTGAAATGACAACATTCAAAAACAAAAGCATAAATAAACTAAGACATACACATTCTAGGACATATAAACTGGGATATGTGAGAGAAAGGATGAGTGGCTGTAGTTTTGCACTATTCTATATTAAGAAGATATACACATTTGTGGAAATTTAGGAATAAGAGGAAAGAAACTGAGAAATCATTTGGGTAAAGATTCATAAAAGTAGGGAGAAAAATAATATATTTGTGAAACAAATTACAGACTAGTTGGAGAAAGAAGGAAGAAACAAAATGTTTGAGAAATAGATCATAAGCCTGGCGTGATTCCATAATCTAGTAGTGATGGGCAACTTAAATTATTGAGATATCAGTTATTGAAATTCATTCTCTTCCCAAAGCCAAATAATGCCTTGATTAATAATTACATAATTCTTCAAAAGTTGTAAGAACCAGTGAGGAGAACATTTATTTGAGATTTGTTTCTCACCAACAAGGATGGATTGGTTCTTGGAGTGGAAATGGGAAACTTAGGAAACAGTGACCATATTTGCCCTAGTTGATCTTTTTTATTTCATCCATTATTCAGTACCTTATCATGATTGTTGTAATTCTTCTGATGGTTTAAGGTGTGACTTAAATATTGACATTCACCAATAGAAACACAGCTAAGTAATAGATAAAACTATTGCTGCTTCTGTGGCTACTCTTAATGTTTATTATCTCTAAGACTACAAAGTGCAACTCCCATTTTAAAAGACATTTTTAACAAATAGAAGAAACATTTGTATTCAATATGGTTTATTACTATCCCTTTTGTTTGCTTGTGAATAGTTTTTTTTGGAAGATTAGTAATGTAAAACTTCATAAATCTGAATTTTAAAGGTTCCACATTTTTATTAACTTAAAAGTTTTGAAAAAAACCTGTATCTCACCTACTCTAAGATAAAAGTAGCTTTTGTCAAGGCCATTCTTGGGTTTTGAGCAGACTGTCTAGCCTAAGATCACCATTACTTCCTAACATCAATGACTATCTAACAACTTTAGGTTAATTATAAGGAACTGTCCATCCTGTAAGCAAGATCAATTTGGCCTCCATTATATTGCTGCTAAAGATTCATTGTTAGACCTTTACACAGATATTAGCACTGGTATCATCATGGAGAACCAGGAACTCTACAGTCCTGGAGGAATATGTATGTTGCCTGAAAGTACCTAATAGGGCTTTGACAGCTTTTGCATGCCACACACATTTATTTGACAATGACATGTCTACAAATGATATCCCTCAATAACTCACATCCCTCAATAAACTCTATATATGAGTAATATGTTTGCTTTCACTTAGTGGCACAAAGGTAACGTTCACCACTTATTCTTTTGAAGGAATTTGTTGTTAAATACTGGGGAATGGCCAAGCCTTGGAATGTTTCAGCCAAAGAATCACCTGGAAGTTGAGAATCAGTAAGAAAAAAATCAGCCCCAAGATCCCAGGGGGATTTCATCCTTAAAAGTTTATAATGAAGAGGTGAGACAATCAAAACTGTATCTTAGTTCTTTTTTGGGGGAAAAAAGTCAAGCTAAAAGGAAGGAAGAGGCTCTCTGACTTAAAGTCTGGAGTGGAGTAGGGAAGGGGCAGTTGGCAGAAAGGTGAGGCAAATTGCCAGATATAGGCCAATTTCTGATAAATGGGTCCAAGAACTAGTGGGATCTTGACCCAGAGTCTGTCATAGCCTAATAAACAAGAGACAAAGCTAGATCCTAGTACATTGTTATGAAAAGAGACAGAGAAATCCACTCTAAACAAAGCAATCATTCTTGCTGTATCTACTTGCAAAAGGCCTGAGGCCAATCTGTCTCCATTATTCTGTAAGAATAACAGGAGGAGACATAAAACCAGTTCTTCTGGCTCTGCCCAAGAAAAAAAAATGAGAGACAGAATGCCCCAGCATCCACAGACAACATGAGGGTTTCATGAGGCCCCAAACAAGCATAAACCCCTACATGCATTTGAAGACCAGCAGAGGATGAAAATATTTTCTCAGTGATGATTATGCAAGAAAAAGGAAATAAGGGTTGTATCAGCATTAGGGAACCAGGAAATAGAAGTCAAAGATTATGGCAGATCAGAACTGGTCATGACAATCTATCTAGAATTGTGACAGAACATTAGCAGCAGTACAATGGAAAGAGGAAGCAGAACCTTCATATCCAATAAAAGAGTAAGGAAGAAAGGACACTGTAGGCCTCCCACAAAGTCTCAATCTAGGAACTAAGGCTGAAAACATGACTGAATAAAAACAAGTTTTGAAAAAAAAATAAAGGAAGGAATACCCAGGAGAACCCCAGAAGTAATGAAGCCTATTGAATAGTTACTGGTCTTGGAGACAGGAAGATATGTATGCTAGTCTCATTTCTGATACATACTGGTAATGTGATTTTGGGCAGGGCACTAAATGTCTTAGTGTTCAAGGCAACTGTCTAAGACTATAGGTTGTAGGTAGCATGGCCACTAGCAGTGGGACAAGAAGTCTCTCATATTCTTTTTTTGTAAATAATATTCTATTTTTCCCTAGTTTTATGCAAAGACAATTTTTAACATTCATTTAAAAAAATGAGTTCCAAATTCTCTCTCTCTCTCAACTTTCACCTCCCTGAAATGGTAAGCAATTTGACACAGGTTACACATATTCAATCATGAAAAACATTACCATGTTAGTCATATTGTGGAAAAAGACAAAGAAAGACTCAAAGGAAACACACAAACACACACACAGACACACAATACAGAAAGTGGAAAATGGTATGCTTCAATCTACGTTCAGACTCTGTCAGTTCTTTCTTTAGAAGTGGATACCATTTTTCATTTTGAGTTCTTTAGAACTGTCTTGGATCATTATATTCCTGACAATAGCTAAGTCATTCACCAGTGATCATTATATAGTATTGTCATTACAGTGTGCAACATTCTTCTAGTTCTACTCATTTCATGTTGCATTAATTCATATAAGTCTTTCCAGGTTTTTCTGAAATCAGCCAATTCAGCACAGTAATATTCCATTATAATCATATAACATGACACCAGCCATTCTCTAATTGACAGGCATCCCTTCAGTTTCAAATTCTTTGCCACTACAAAATGAGCTGCTATAAATATTTTTGAATATATAGGTCCTTCCTGTACCACCCTCCTTTTTATCTCTTTGGAATATAAACTAAGTAGTGGTATTATTGAGTCAAAGGATATGCACACTTTTAGAGTCCTTTGGGCATGGTTCCAAATTTTCTCCAGAATCATCAGATCAGTTCAGAACTCCACCAACAATGCATTAGTATTCAAATTTTCCCACATCCTCTCCAAAATTTATAATTTTTTTCCCATGTTACCATCTGAGGTGGTTCCTCAAATTCATTTGAATTTGAATTTCTCTAATCAATAGTGATTTAGAGCATTTTTCACATTACTATAGACAGCTTTGATTTCTTCATCTGAAAACTCACTCTTCATATCCTTTGACCATTTATCAAATGGGAGATGACTTGTATTCTTATAAAGTTGATTTAATTATATATTTTAGAAATGAGGTCCTTATCAGAGATACTGATTGTGAAAATTATTTCCCAATTTTCTACTTTCCTTCTAATCTTGGTTACAATGGCTTTGTTTGTGCAAAAACTTTTCAATTTAATGTAATTGAAATTATCCATTTTGCATTTCATAATGTTCTCTCCTGTTTGGTCATGAAATCTTTGGTTCTCCATAAATCTGATAGGTAAACCATTCCTTGCTCTCCCAGTTTGCTTATAGTATCAGCCTTTGTATCTAAATCATGAACCTATTTTGACTTTATTTTGGTATATGGTGTGAGATTTTGGTCTATGCCTAGTTTATGCCATACTTTTTTCCAGTTTTCCCACCAGATTTTGTCAAATAGTGGGTTTTTATCTCAGAAGCTTGGGTCTTTGGATTAAAAAAAAATTCTTTATAACTTAATATAATCAAAATTGACCATTTTGCATCTCATAATCTCTCTATCTCTTATTTGGCTATATTTTTTCGCTTTTTCATAGATCTAACAGATAAACTATTCCTTGCTTTCCTAATTGGCTTATTCTATCACGCTTTATGTCTAAATCATGTAATCATTTTGACCTTTTCTTGGTATATGATATAAGATGTTGGTTTATATCTACTTTTCCATACTCGGTGCCAATTTCTATCTTACTTTCATCAGCAGCTATACTGTTCTAACAAAGAATCAAGCTGATCATTAAGCAATTGAAAAACTAACAGGCATTTCTACAGATTTTTTTTTTATCCTGAGATGTATCAATTATATAGAGGATAAAGAATTAACCTTGTGGTCAAAAAGACCTGGGTTCAATTTCTACCTCTAACACAAATGGGTCAAGTGATCCTGGGCAAGTCTTTTAGCTTCTCAGAACCACCACCACCTCTCCCCTGCAACTGTCTAAGACTTCAAATTCTAAATAAAGTGTTGACCTGCATTTGTAGATGAAAATTCTCACCAGGAACTCCCAGAAATTGCAGGTATAACTTTAAAAATGCTTATTATGAGCCTTTCCATTATATAAGAGGTATGAAAAAAATGCCCAGGGATAGTAATGAGTAACCCAATTTGCTGAGGTGTCTCTGCCTTCTTTCTTTGGTGATGAGCGGCATTTCTGTATACTTGCCACCTCCAAATCAGGGCAGCCCAAATTTCTATAATATTGGCCTTGGTTTGTTGCTGTTTTTAAATAACAACTGGGTTCCTGTCTTTCTTCTCAGGTGTTTTAAGTAGAAACAGTGTTTAACAGGTTGCCACATTACTTAATGGAGTGATTACAAAAGAACACACCTAAAAAGTACCTGAATTCAATGTATAGATTCTCTTTAAGTTACTGCACCTGTGTAGGACCACTACCCTAATGAGCTATTGTTTTCTTACTTTTTCTTCTTGTTCTTTATCTTTTCATCTTCCTTCCCTTCCCACTCTTCTTCTGGATGCCTCTCCCAAACACTTCACATGTTAGCTCTGTGACACTAGGCTTCAGTTGCCTTGTTTATAAAATAGAGAAAACAAATACAGGATTGTTGTTTACAAGAGATGTTTTCAAGTTTCCTTTCAACTTAAAAAACTGTTTCAATGACTTCTCTTCTATCTTCCACAAAGTTTCTTAATGAAACAGCTATATTCTCAAGTAAATGGGTGTTTGTGGCCTAGTTTGGTAACCTAGCTATCATTTATAATACTACTTTTGTGAGGAATTTTTGTGAAGTGCCAGCAGTGTCCCAGAGATACATGCTCTCACCACCATAGCTGTATCAATCAGCTACCACTCAGGAAAAAAAGGACAAAGTAGAACTAAGAACACATCTTCCTACTGCCACCATTGTAAGCCATACTGGCTTCCTAATAGTATATAAGAAAAGAAACTGGACACTCATTTTCTACCATCTTTTCTAATGTAATGGAAATGTCTTCTTGCAAATGATACGGTGTAAGTCAATTGTTCATATGTAAAATTTAGATGTCTATAATTCAGAGAGTAGCTATGATCTAAGTAACAAAGCATACATAATTATGGCAGGCATAATGTTTTGGTATGGAGCTACCTTAAATATATTATTGACTTTTATTTTCCTTCCTCTTTTTTCTGCTTTATGTTATTAAGCACTTATTTCACTACTTATCTCCACAGGAACAGTACGGACAAAAGAAGCATTCACAATCAGGGCTGGCAGAGTGATTGAGAGGACATAAACAGTTATGCTTAATGAATTTGATGTTCCCCAAGTCAGACCTGAAGATTAAATATTCTTAAAATTGATTATGATAAATTGGTGATGTTTACAACAGGTTTTTGTAGGTGAACTTCGTGAAGTAAATGAATGATTTCAGGGTTATTCATTTAAAATGTATCTGTAGATGGTCTTAGTGAAAATGAATGATCACTTTACCAAGTGAAAGAAGAAATATCCTGGAGAAGGAAAGTAGTGACTCTTTTTACATATCTCTTTACTGAAATACTGAATCATCGCAAAATAAAAGAAGGAAGATGATTTCAAAGTTTTAATTTTTCAGATTATTTTTAGAGTATATATTTAAATTCATATATACTTAAGGATAGATGTTTTCCTCATAATTGTGATGGTGATTATAGCAACAATTCATATTATAACTATACAAATACATGAAGAAAAAATATTTTTCAGAAAATTTAGAGTATAATTAAACTACATACAAATGAATAATGCAGAATTTAAAGAGATAGCTGTAACAATTTTAAGTTCAAATATTAAAAAAACTATCTAAAAGAGTTTCATGCAAATCATTGCAATTTATTGATATCATATTGAAAAACTCATTTTATCTCTCTGTCTTAATTTCCTCATGTACAATGATGAAATTAAATCATCTATGACTCAAATTAAAAAGGCATACTTTCTTTTAGGAAAGAATTCATTTCTTCCTTCCTTTCTTTGTATTTTTTTTTAACACACATCTCTGTTAAAGAGAGTGAAATCTATGATCCTATGATTCAAGAAAATAGTACATGAGCCACATGAACAGCCCGAGGAAGAGTTCATGTGGTAATTAAGACCAACTATAAAAAAGACTCCAGAAAAAATACAAATCTCTATCTACCTATATCTAATTAGTTAGCTAGCATCTATCTACCTCTATATACACAAAACATGATAGATTCCTAAGCACCTTATACAGTAGAGGTTCTTAATATTGTTGTCATTGTACTAAACTTCATGGATCCCTTTGAAAATCTGATGGAGCCTATGGCACCCTCTCTGAAAAATGTTTTAAATGCATAAAATAAGCTACATTGATTGCAAAGGAAACTAATTATATTGAAATAAAGATGTAAATTTTTCCCATCCAAGTTCACAGAGCAAAGCAGTCCATGAATCCCATTCTGAGTACCCCTGCTCTAGAGAATGTTATCTGAATCTAAAATAATAATCCTTGACTTACAACAAGGTCCATGACTATCAGCAGCATCAAAGAGTACTTTTAAAAATTATTATTATTTAGTTGTTCTGAGTCCAGCTTTGCAACAAACTAGGTAAAACTAATTTACATTGACTCATTTTCAGTAACTGACAAAAGAACATGCTAGAAACAGTATGAAAAAGTTTAAGGAGAGAGTTGCAGTAAATTTGCAAACATACCATACAGGAAAGCACCATTTTAAATACTAAAAAAAGAAAAAAAACTTTCTGGAAATATTTTGCCAGCATCAGTCTGGAATTCTCTCACTGTTATTTTTATGTTGAGTTCTAGATTCCATTGTACTATTAAATAGAATATAATGAAGGAAAAGTGTACTGACAGATTCTATTTCAAAGAACATCAGGAAAAAAGTTATTTTTCCTAATCATACTGTAAAATGAGTTAGACAGACCTGAAATCAAATTCTAGCCTAGACAATTATTTATTTGTCACCCTGAGCCAGTCACAACCTCTTTCAGTTTCAATTTTCTCACCTGGAAAATGGTATTAAAAACAACACAACAACAATTTTCCAGGGTTGTTGTATAGCTGGAACAAGTAATATGCAAATTACTTCATAAACTTTAAAGAGCTATGTGTATGCTATTATCATTATTATTATTATCAATGTTTTGTACTCAACAGAGGAACAGTCAGAGATATTTGTTCTGTTTTATGGATATCTGAATTTATATTAATATTTGGGAATATTTTATCTATTTTGTTAAATCTAAATAAATATTTTCAGTTATAATTGTACATTCTTTCTCTGAAATCTTACTTTCTTAATCATTCACCATTTCCAGGATTGGTTATTATTTCAAAGTGACTGAGAATATTCATTTGGCATAATGGTTTTATTACTAGTTTGGTAGTATCTTTTTATTTGAATATAAAATATAGAACATTAGCCCTAAAAAAGGACCTTAAGAATCATCTAGTTTATATTATACAGAAAAAGAAACTGAGCTATAAAGAGATGGTGAGGTATTTAAATCATAAAAAAATTCATGACAACATTTCACATATGAGTATCAGTTGAGCATTCATCTCAGGCTATTAAGGGAATGGAGACTAAAGGAGGTTTCATTTACTGAGTTTATTGTTTTTTAAACAAAATTGGACCCTAATACTAAGAACTTCTTCAGCCCAATGCCCATTGTGTGGAAACTGGAATTGATTCTTGACCTCCCAAGCCACTGCCCTTTTTGAACACCCTAATATGAGTTAGTCTTGAAAATAGATAAAAAACAATTTTTCTATTCACTCCTCTGTCCTAAAAACCCAATCACTACATCAAGCCTTCCATAGATGAGGATGAAAAGTACAAGAAGTTAAATGTCAAAGTTCTTATTCCTGAGCATCATTTCTGCTGCTGCACAGATTCCATCCACTGAGCATGTCCAAGGTATTGCCTCTACCTCTAATTTAGGTGATATATTGAATATATGAGATTCAATATTTTCATACTAAAATTATCCTTAAAAAAAGTAGCCCATAATTGTGCATAGAAACATCATGCCATCAGGGATAAAGGGTTGACCATAAAGTGAGGAATAGTTGTATTCAAGGTCTGACTTTACACACTGGGAATTAACTATATGAATTACCCTTTCTGATGAAATCACAGATTCAAACACACATATATACACACACTTTATTTGCATATACAACTACATACATTTATACATATATACATATTTGTGCTTTTTCTCCTTCATAGAACATAGTGACATATGTTTTAAAATATTACAAAGGGCATATGCAGAGTCTGTTTATAATTAGAGTGATGATAACTGCTATAAGATCTTATTAGATATTTTTGTTTCTCTCCTGGGGAGGGGAACAAAAGAAATCTGTTTCAATGAAGGTGTTTTCATTAATTATGTTGTATTTATCATTGGTTTTCCAACCATATCTTGAAATATTAAAATAATATATTATACCTCAGATGATTATTTAGCTACATGCTTTAGGTCTTTTAAAGTGCAGTTTTAATGATTTTTGGCCCTTCCATTTAGGGCTGGTATTTTATTTCATTTGAAAGAAAATCCTCAAGTTTCAGTGTTTAAAGTATTCTGCAAGTGTTAGAGAACAAGTCAGAGATTTTATCTGTTGTTTTATATCAGCCTTGTGGGCATAAGAGAATTATCCAGGAATTTGCTGTCTATCATGTCCAGATGGAGGCAACTATAGGAAGTAGCACCTGGATCTCTAAAGGAAAAAATGCACACTGATCCCTACTGTGCCAAACAATAGCAGCAGTATTGTATACCACTCCCTGAAAAAGTACAGGCAGAAAAGAAAACTTCTGTTGCTCTGACATCTGTGTTCAACTTTAAGGTCAAAGAGAGTTATAGGCAGTAATTTCAAGTTACTGCTGCTGGAGACACCTCATACATACTATATTAAATGAGATGTTCTCTTCAAAGGTAAAATACATACTTCAGTTGCAGCTGGGAACCACTTGTAATGTCAGTGCAGGTGAGGAGCTAATATTAATCTTTCAGGAAAGTGGATTTTAAGATGGATGACAATGATCATGACCATGATTAGCTAAAACTCTGATTCATCAAGAGGGGTAAATAGTATTAGTATGTATATTCCTTTCATCAAGTTGCAGCCGTCTGTGCATCATATGTGACAGCACCTCACAAAAATCACATTCAGTTAAAAGGTCTCTGAAATGGTAATGAATTGCTAAAGGATAGAGTAGTGAGGAGATGGGAGGGAGGACTAGTAATGCTGCTTAGTGTACCCGAAGTTTTTTTCGGTACTAGACTTCTATTAAACACAGCGTGAGATGTTTGGTCTGTGATGTTTTTGCTCTTTCCTCTTTTCTATCACCCTACCTCCTACTCCAGAAAGGTACCATCAGGGGCAGGTGGTAAAATGAAGTGTCCAGGGATCAATTACTGAAAATGGCAGGTGGGAAGCTAGAAAATTATGGAGTACATTCTCAGGGGGTGGGAAGTTAGAATTATGGAGTAGAATCCCAGGAGATGGGAAGTTAAATATGAATCTCCAGGGGATCCTGCTAGGTGATAATAAGACTGTGTAGGGAAAAAATGTAATTTAAAAATAACACTTTTTAAAAACCTGTTGCATTTGGTTTTGTAGATCTCACGATATATTTAAACATAATTATAGTACAAACTTAATTACTAAAACAACATTTAGAGTATAGAGATTCATTATACTGGCAAGGTATTGAGAGGGATTTAGTATACAGAAATTTCTATTTATTTGCTTCTAGAAGCCAGGTCAGGAAAGTACTGTTGTCTATTTACCAGAATGTATAAATGATCTTGTTAAACACAGCCTTTTATTAAAGAGGTAATCATTACTCAGAAATATAGAATCAAAGCCATAAATAGGGTGAAATCACTGTAGCTTTGCCACAGGATGGTGAATTTATTTTTTTAATATCTAAATGTTTTTTCTTAATTTAATTTTAGTTTTCAACATTTACTTCCATAAGCTTTTGAGTTTTAAATGGTTTCCCTCTCCCTCTCCACCTCCCTCCCCAAAATGACATGCAATCTGATATAGGCTCTACATATACAATTCTATTAAAGATATTTTCACACTAGTCATGTTATAAGGAAGAATTAGAACCAATAGGAGGAACCACAAGAAAGGAGAAACAAAACAAAACAGAAGCAAAAAAAGAGCAAATAGTATTCTTTGATCTTCAAACTACATAGTTATTTCTCTGGGTATGGATAATATTTTCCATCATGAGACTTCTGGAGATGTTTTAGATCCTTACATTGTTGAGAAGAGTTATGTCTATCAAAGTTAGCACAGTGCTTCTGGAAACCAGCTCAAAAAACCACCAAGTGCCTCCACATTCTACAGCAAATGGGTCTCCCAGTGCCTCAGCAAATTAAGGGAAGCAGCACTGCAAACAGACCCAGGCAGATAAACACTCTGCAACATCCATCTAAAAGGAGCTGAAGAAAGCAAAAGGAAAGGAAAAGCAGGCAACCTAGAGTTGCCCTAGAGTTCCAGCATTGCTGATGGTAGCCCAACAACAGGTAAGCTGTCAGAAACCTACTGCCTCCAATTGCCAACATCGGAGGCCCCAGCACACAAAGCCAGTGACCAAGACCTAGGCTCCTAACACAAGAAGCTTGGGTCTGTGCCCTCTGCTCTCCAGCAGGAGAGCTCAATCTCTTTAAAGGCCAGGGAATAATAAAACACTGTGAGCAAAAATAAATGTACCATAGATTCATATTATGAGAACAGAGAAGATCAAGGCAGAAATTCTGGTGAGGACAACGTTGCCAACAAACCCACATCTAGAACCTCAAAAGGAAATATGAACTGGTCTGAAGTCCAAAAAACCTTCTTAGAAGAGCTCAAGAAGGATTTTAAAAGTCAAATGAGAGAGGTAGAAGAGTCCTTAAAAAATACAATTGTTCAATTGGAAAAAAAGTACACTGAAGAAAACAAGTCCCTAATGGGGAAATGGGGAAGGAGGTACAAAATCTAATAGGAGAAAACAATTTGTTAAAAATTAGAATTGGGCAAATGGAAGCTAATGACTATGAGAGAGCAAGAATCAGTCAAAAAGAAAAAAAATTTTAAAAAAAGATGAAAATGTAAAATACCTCATTGGTAAAACAACTGACTTGGAAAATCAATCCAGGAGAGAAAATATAAAAAGTATTGGTCTGCCTGAAAATCATGATGAAAAAAGAGCCTGGACAGTATCTTTCAGGAAATCATGAAGGAAAACTGCCCTGAGGTCCTAGAACTACAGGGTAAAATAGCCACAGAAAGAATCCAACAATCACCTCCTGAAAGAGATCACAAATTGAAAATGCCAAGGAATGTAGTAGCCAAATTCCAAAATTACCAGATCAAAGAGAAAATACTGGAAGCAGCCAGAAAGAAACAATTGAAATATCATGAAACCACAGTCAGGATTTCACAGGACCTTGCAGCTTCGACATTAAAAGACCTTAGGGCATGGAACATGATATCCCGTAAGGCAAAAGAACTTGGATTACAACCAAGAATCAATTACCCAGCAAAAATGATCATGATCTTTCAGGGGAGGAGATGAATATTCAATGAAATGGGGGACTTCCAAACTTTCCTGATAAAAAGACCAGAGCTCAACAGAAAATTTGATCTTCAAGTACAAGATTCAAGAAAGACATAAAAAGGTAATTGGAACAGAAAGATACAATTTGTTGTTAATAAGGGCAAACTGTTTACATTCCTACAAGGGAAGATGACACTTGTAACTCTTGAGAGCTGTATTGTTATTACACCATGTTAAAGGAGTATACATAAAGGGGGTGGATATAAGTTGACTTTGATGTAATGATAAAAAAAATCTAATCAAGTGGGTTAAGTGGATCCAAGTAAATGGATTAGTCTGATCTAAGAAAATGTAATGAGATAAAAGGAAAGGAGGAGGCAGACAAGAGTAAATTTCATTATAGGAAAAGACACAAAAACTTATTACAGCAGAGGAAAAGAAGGGAGGGAGATGAGCATTGTTTGAACCTTACTCTCATCAGATTTGGCTCAAGAAGAAAATACCATAATCAGTTAGGTATAAAATCTAACATGTCCTAAAGGCAGTAGGAGGGAAAAGGGGAAAGAAAAGGGAGGGGGGATATAAGGAAGGGAAGAAGCAATAAGGGTAAAGGGGAAGAAAAGGGAAAGGGCTAATAGAGGGGAGGAGGGACTGAGGGAGGTGGTAGTCAAAAGCAAAACACTAGTGAGGAGGGAAAAAGCAAAAGGAGAAAGAAAAACATAAGCGGGGGGGAAATGATGGAGAGAAAGACAGAGATAGTAATCATAACTGTGATGTGAATGGAATGAACTCTCCCATAAAATGGAAGCAGATAGCAGAATGGATTAAAAACCATAATCCCACAATATTTTGTTTACTTCTCCAAAAGCCTCGTGATGGAAAATGCTATGCACATCCAAAGAAAAAACTAGGGAGTTTGAATGCAGATTGAAGCATACTCTTTGCTATTTTTTTTCTTCTGTTAAGTTTTGTTTCCTCTTTCTGATGGTTCCTCCTATTGGTTCTAATTCTTACTTACAACATCACTAATGTGAAAATAAGTTTAATAGGAGTGTATAAGTATAGCCTATATCAGATTGTGCACCATCTTGGAAAGGGTGGTGGGGAGTAAGTAAATTTTAAACTCAAAAACATATTCAAGTGATTGTTGATAAATCAAAATAAATTAATTTAAAAAAGATAATTGCATCCTAAATCAGAAAAAAATTCAGATATAAGGTACAAAACTGAGTTTTTTATTTAGTAAATAATTATTTCAATAATGTCAGGAGAACATGCACAGCTCCTTTGGAATAGCCTGAATCTTACGTGTAGGGATAAATATAAGAATTTTATGTTTTGAAAGTTAAAGTGAAAACCAATACAGGTAGACCAAAGGCCTTTAAAATTTAATTGTAATTGGAAAAAAAAATATAAATATCAATCCTACTATTGAGTTTCCCAAGGGGGCGGACTTCATATTATACTATACTATAGTATACTATACTATAGTATACTATACTATAGTATACTATACTATACTATACTATACTATACTATACTATACTATACTATACTATACTA
>NW_020950403.1:0-15303 GCF_900497805.2 Vombatus ursinus | reverse complement strand
TCTTCTTCTTCTTCTTCTTCTTCTTCTTCTTCTTCTTCTTCTTCTTCCTCTCCTTCTTCTCCTTCTCTCCCCATATATATATATATATATATATATGTGGATATATATATATATATAATGTGGAGATATAAAACTATATAAATTGATTTTATTTATGTCTATGGACATAATGACATAATCAATGGTATTTAATTTTATATCTATATAACAAATATGTATGCATATGTGTTATGTATGCATATAGATACATATATGTCATATATTATATATGCCACACATACAGTTCGCCCAAATCTTCTAATTTAAGCCAGAGCCGCAGAAAACCAAGTCATGTTTTTTTCTGTTCCTCTATAAAAATTTATATGTCCTGCATTCCTACAGTTGACATTTTGATGCACTAGACCATAAATTAATGTAAGTATAAACTACAAAATAAAGACCCCCCCAGAATAATCAAATGGTTAGAGAAGTAGTCAAGTGTGTATGAGGCTTCCTCACCCAATTTTTTGATTACCTCACTTTTATGAGCCCTGTCTCTTCCTTTCGTCTACATTCAACATACCTTAATTTCATTTTCTCTTGAAGGGTACTCTGGGATATCTAAAGCTCTTGAGTTATGAGATTTTCATGTCAACAGAAATGTAATCACCACGGAGAAAGGATTCCCCATAACTCACCAAGAATAAATTTCTAAACAGCCATATCCCTGTAAATGCACTTTCCCTTTGACTCAAAAGGAATATTTTTAATGAATGTTTGTCTCTCTGATTAACATCATCATGGTGCATTATATTGTGTCTTATTTTCTCTTATATGTAGTTTTGTTTAATTAGACCACATTTAGAATTTTATTTTAAGTTTTGCAAATATTTTACTTCAGATGTTATTTATTTATATTTTACAAAAACACAGAACACCAAACTGTCAATTAGGATGCTTCTTTTGGTCCAAGAGATAGCAGGAGTTGCTTCTTTTCTGTGTGAATAACATTACATTAGTTAATAACAATGATATTATTTAGTAATTCTAACTCTCATTTCTTGTTAGCAAAAAGGGAAGAAATATCAGAGTTCTTCCTGATTATAGACACATCATTCATATTTTACATATTTCATAGAAAGGGAAGGTGGGCAATCAAACAGCTGGATAAAAAGATGTTTTCTGGGAATAAGAAGCAGATTTCTCAAAATATAGGAATGACAGGCTTCTGCCTATGGATGTAATGCAACTAAAAAGAGCAGATAAGCATGCATTTATCAGCACTAAGTAAAGGCTATAACTGGGAAGAAAAAGAAAGAGAGAGAAGACTTATCTATTTATTGGACCAAACTAAATGCTTAAGAGAGTGACTACTACATAGGGAGAAGATGAACACTAGACACACACAGAAATTCACAGGAGACAAAAATCTAAGAGTGACATCAGCAATAAATCACATAATGACAAGCATAATACTATTTCTATGAGAATTTTCAAGAAGTGAAGGAAACGACTCTGGGGTGTATGTACCCATTCATTATGCATTCATTTAACATACATTACAAAATTTGTATTATGACAGTTGTATCAGACATCTACTACTCAGATCAAAGGAGCATACCAGAACTGAGAATACATCCCACTACTTCCACACTTGCATAATATATGTGTAACAATCAAGGTATGATAGTATAAGATAAATAACTGACAGATGATTCTGAAATGACAACATTCAAAAACAAAAGCATAAATAAACTAAGACATACACATTCTAGGACATATAAACTGGGATATGTGAGAGAAAGGATGAGTGGCTGTAGTTTTGCACTATTCTATATTAAGAAGATATACACATTTGTGGAAATTTAGGAATAAGAGGAAAGAAACTGAGAAATCATTTGGGTAAAGATTCATAAAAGTAGGGAGAAAAATAATATATTTGTGAAACAAATTACAGACTAGTTGGAGAAAGAAGGAAGAAACAAAATGTTTGAGAAATAGATCATAAGCCTGGCGTGATTCCATAATCTAGTAGTGATGGGCAACTTAAATTATTGAGATATCAGTTATTGAAATTCATTCTCTTCCCAAAGCCAAATAATGCCTTGATTAATAATTACATAATTCTTCAAAAGTTGTAAGAACCAGTGAGGAGAACATTTATTTGAGATTTGTTTCTCACCAACAAGGATGGATTGGTTCTTGGAGTGGAAATGGGAAACTTAGGAAACAGTGACCATATTTGCCCTAGTTGATCTTTTTTATTTCATCCATTATTCAGTACCTTATCATGATTGTTGTAATTCTTCTGATGGTTTAAGGTGTGACTTAAATATTGACATTCACCAATAGAAACACAGCTAAGTAATAGATAAAACTATTGCTGCTTCTGTGGCTACTCTTAATGTTTATTATCTCTAAGACTACAAAGTGCAACTCCCATTTTAAAAGACATTTTTAACAAATAGAAGAAACATTTGTATTCAATATGGTTTATTACTATCCCTTTTGTTTGCTTGTGAATAGTTTTTTTTGGAAGATTAGTAATGTAAAACTTCATAAATCTGAATTTTAAAGGTTCCACATTTTTATTAACTTAAAAGTTTTGAAAAAAACCTGTATCTCACCTACTCTAAGATAAAAGTAGCTTTTGTCAAGGCCATTCTTGGGTTTTGAGCAGACTGTCTAGCCTAAGATCACCATTACTTCCTAACATCAATGACTATCTAACAACTTTAGGTTAATTATAAGGAACTGTCCATCCTGTAAGCAAGATCAATTTGGCCTCCATTATATTGCTGCTAAAGATTCATTGTTAGACCTTTACACAGATATTAGCACTGGTATCATCATGGAGAACCAGGAACTCTACAGTCCTGGAGGAATATGTATGTTGCCTGAAAGTACCTAATAGGGCTTTGACAGCTTTTGCATGCCACACACATTTATTTGACAATGACATGTCTACAAATGATATCCCTCAATAACTCACATCCCTCAATAAACTCTATATATGAGTAATATGTTTGCTTTCACTTAGTGGCACAAAGGTAACGTTCACCACTTATTCTTTTGAAGGAATTTGTTGTTAAATACTGGGGAATGGCCAAGCCTTGGAATGTTTCAGCCAAAGAATCACCTGGAAGTTGAGAATCAGTAAGAAAAAAATCAGCCCCAAGATCCCAGGGGGATTTCATCCTTAAAAGTTTATAATGAAGAGGTGAGACAATCAAAACTGTATCTTAGTTCTTTTTTGGGGGAAAAAAGTCAAGCTAAAAGGAAGGAAGAGGCTCTCTGACTTAAAGTCTGGAGTGGAGTAGGGAAGGGGCAGTTGGCAGAAAGGTGAGGCAAATTGCCAGATATAGGCCAATTTCTGATAAATGGGTCCAAGAACTAGTGGGATCTTGACCCAGAGTCTGTCATAGCCTAATAAACAAGAGACAAAGCTAGATCCTAGTACATTGTTATGAAAAGAGACAGAGAAATCCACTCTAAACAAAGCAATCATTCTTGCTGTATCTACTTGCAAAAGGCCTGAGGCCAATCTGTCTCCATTATTCTGTAAGAATAACAGGAGGAGACATAAAACCAGTTCTTCTGGCTCTGCCCAAGAAAAAAAAATGAGAGACAGAATGCCCCAGCATCCACAGACAACATGAGGGTTTCATGAGGCCCCAAACAAGCATAAACCCCTACATGCATTTGAAGACCAGCAGAGGATGAAAATATTTTCTCAGTGATGATTATGCAAGAAAAAGGAAATAAGGGTTGTATCAGCATTAGGGAACCAGGAAATAGAAGTCAAAGATTATGGCAGATCAGAACTGGTCATGACAATCTATCTAGAATTGTGACAGAACATTAGCAGCAGTACAATGGAAAGAGGAAGCAGAACCTTCATATCCAATAAAAGAGTAAGGAAGAAAGGACACTGTAGGCCTCCCACAAAGTCTCAATCTAGGAACTAAGGCTGAAAACATGACTGAATAAAAACAAGTTTTGAAAAAAAAATAAAGGAAGGAATACCCAGGAGAACCCCAGAAGTAATGAAGCCTATTGAATAGTTACTGGTCTTGGAGACAGGAAGATATGTATGCTAGTCTCATTTCTGATACATACTGGTAATGTGATTTTGGGCAGGGCACTAAATGTCTTAGTGTTCAAGGCAACTGTCTAAGACTATAGGTTGTAGGTAGCATGGCCACTAGCAGTGGGACAAGAAGTCTCTCATATTCTTTTTTTGTAAATAATATTCTATTTTTCCCTAGTTTTATGCAAAGACAATTTTTAACATTCATTTAAAAAAATGAGTTCCAAATTCTCTCTCTCTCTCAACTTTCACCTCCCTGAAATGGTAAGCAATTTGACACAGGTTACACATATTCAATCATGAAAAACATTACCATGTTAGTCATATTGTGGAAAAAGACAAAGAAAGACTCAAAGGAAACACACAAACACACACACAGACACACAATACAGAAAGTGGAAAATGGTATGCTTCAATCTACGTTCAGACTCTGTCAGTTCTTTCTTTAGAAGTGGATACCATTTTTCATTTTGAGTTCTTTAGAACTGTCTTGGATCATTATATTCCTGACAATAGCTAAGTCATTCACCAGTGATCATTATATAGTATTGTCATTACAGTGTGCAACATTCTTCTAGTTCTACTCATTTCATGTTGCATTAATTCATATAAGTCTTTCCAGGTTTTTCTGAAATCAGCCAATTCAGCACAGTAATATTCCATTATAATCATATAACATGACACCAGCCATTCTCTAATTGACAGGCATCCCTTCAGTTTCAAATTCTTTGCCACTACAAAATGAGCTGCTATAAATATTTTTGAATATATAGGTCCTTCCTGTACCACCCTCCTTTTTATCTCTTTGGAATATAAACTAAGTAGTGGTATTATTGAGTCAAAGGATATGCACACTTTTAGAGTCCTTTGGGCATGGTTCCAAATTTTCTCCAGAATCATCAGATCAGTTCAGAACTCCACCAACAATGCATTAGTATTCAAATTTTCCCACATCCTCTCCAAAATTTATAATTTTTTTCCCATGTTACCATCTGAGGTGGTTCCTCAAATTCATTTGAATTTGAATTTCTCTAATCAATAGTGATTTAGAGCATTTTTCACATTACTATAGACAGCTTTGATTTCTTCATCTGAAAACTCACTCTTCATATCCTTTGACCATTTATCAAATGGGAGATGACTTGTATTCTTATAAAGTTGATTTAATTATATATTTTAGAAATGAGGTCCTTATCAGAGATACTGATTGTGAAAATTATTTCCCAATTTTCTACTTTCCTTCTAATCTTGGTTACAATGGCTTTGTTTGTGCAAAAACTTTTCAATTTAATGTAATTGAAATTATCCATTTTGCATTTCATAATGTTCTCTCCTGTTTGGTCATGAAATCTTTGGTTCTCCATAAATCTGATAGGTAAACCATTCCTTGCTCTCCCAGTTTGCTTATAGTATCAGCCTTTGTATCTAAATCATGAACCTATTTTGACTTTATTTTGGTATATGGTGTGAGATTTTGGTCTATGCCTAGTTTATGCCATACTTTTTTCCAGTTTTCCCACCAGATTTTGTCAAATAGTGGGTTTTTATCTCAGAAGCTTGGGTCTTTGGATTAAAAAAAAATTCTTTATAACTTAATATAATCAAAATTGACCATTTTGCATCTCATAATCTCTCTATCTCTTATTTGGCTATATTTTTTCGCTTTTTCATAGATCTAACAGATAAACTATTCCTTGCTTTCCTAATTGGCTTATTCTATCACGCTTTATGTCTAAATCATGTAATCATTTTGACCTTTTCTTGGTATATGATATAAGATGTTGGTTTATATCTACTTTTCCATACTCGGTGCCAATTTCTATCTTACTTTCATCAGCAGCTATACTGTTCTAACAAAGAATCAAGCTGATCATTAAGCAATTGAAAAACTAACAGGCATTTCTACAGATTTTTTTTTTATCCTGAGATGTATCAATTATATAGAGGATAAAGAATTAACCTTGTGGTCAAAAAGACCTGGGTTCAATTTCTACCTCTAACACAAATGGGCCAAGTGATCCTGGGCAAGTCTTTTAGCTTCTCAGAACCACCACCACCTCTCCCCTGCAACTGTCTAAGACTTCAAATTCTAAATAAAGTGTTGACCTGCATTTGTAGATGAAAATTCTCACCAGGAACTCCCAGAAATTGCAGGTATAACTTTAAAAATGCTTATTATGAGCCTTTCCATTATATAAGAGGTATGAAAAAAATGCCCAGGGATAGTAATGAGTAACCCAATTTGCTGAGGTGTCTCTGCCTTCTTTCTTTGGTGATGAGCGGCATTTCTGTATACTTGCCACCTCCAAATCAGGGCAGCCCAAATTTCTATAATATTGGCCTTGGTTTGTTGCTGTTTTTAAATAACAACTGGGTTCCTGTCTTTCTTCTCAGGTGTTTTAAGTAGAAACAGTGTTTAACAGGTTGCCACATTACTTAATGGAGTGATTACAAAAGAACACACCTAAAAAGTACCTGAATTCAATGTATAGATTCTCTTTAAGTTACTGCACCTGTGTAGGACCACTACCCTAATGAGCTATTGTTTTCTTACTTTTTCTTCTTGTTCTTTATCTTTTCATCTTCCTTCCCTTCCCACTCTTCTTCTGGATGCCTCTCCCAAACACTTCACATGTTAGCTCTGTGACACTAGGCTTCAGTTGCCTTGTTTATAAAATAGAGAAAACAAATACAGGATTGTTGTTTACAAGAGATGTTTTCAAGTTTCCTTTCAACTTAAAAAACTGTTTCAATGACTTCTCTTCTATCTTCCACAAAGTTTCTTAATGAAACAGCTATATTCTCAAGTAAATGGGTGTTTGTGGCCTAGTTTGGTAACCTAGCTATCATTTATAATACTACTTTTGTGAGGAATTTTTGTGAAGTGCCAGCAGTGTCCCAGAGATACATGCTCTCACCACCATAGCTGTATCAATCAGCTACCACTCAGGAAAAAAAGGACAAAGTAGAACTAAGAACACATCTTCCTACTGCCACCATTGTAAGCCATACTGGCTTCCTAATAGTATATAAGAAAAGAAACTGGACACTCATTTTCTACCATCTTTTCTAATGTAATGGAAATGTCTTCTTGCAAATGATACGGTGTAAGTCAATTGTTCATATGTAAAATTTAGATGTCTATAATTCAGAGAGTAGCTATGATCTAAGTAACAAAGCATACATAATTATGGCAGGCATAATGTTTTGGTATGGAGCTACCTTAAATATATTATTGACTTTTATTTTCCTTCCTCTTTTTTCTGCTTTATGTTATTAAGCACTTATTTCACTACTTATCTCCACAGGAACAGTACGGACAAAAGAAGCATTCACAATCAGGGCTGGCAGAGTGATTGAGAGGACATAAACAGTTATGCTTAATGAATTTGATGTTCCCCAAGTCAGACCTGAAGATTAAATATTCTTAAAATTGATTATGATAAATTGGTGATGTTTACAACAGGTTTTTGTAGGTGAACTTCGTGAAGTAAATGAATGATTTCAGGGTTATTCATTTAAAATGTATCTGTAGATGGTCTTAGTGAAAATGAATGATCACTTTACCAAGTGAAAGAAGAAATATCCTGGAGAAGGAAAGTAGTGACTCTTTTTACATATCTCTTTACTGAAATACTGAATCATCGCAAAATAAAAGAAGGAAGATGATTTCAAAGTTTTAATTTTTCAGATTATTTTTAGAGTATATATTTAAATTCATATATACTTAAGGATAGATGTTTTCCTCATAATTGTGATGGTGATTATAGCAACAATTCATATTATAACTATACAAATACATGAAGAAAAAATATTTTTCAGAAAATTTAGAGTATAATTAAACTACATACAAATGAATAATGCAGAATTTAAAGAGATAGCTGTAACAATTTTAAGTTCAAATATTAAAAAAACTATCTAAAAGAGTTTCATGCAAATCATTGCAATTTATTGATATCATATTGAAAAACTCATTTTATCTCTCTGTCTTAATTTCCTCATGTACAATGATGAAATTAAATCATCTATGACTCAAATTAAAAAGGCATACTTTCTTTTAGGAAAGAATTCATTTCTTCCTTCCTTTCTTTGTATTTTTTTTTAACACACATCTCTGTTAAAGATAGTGAAATCTATGATCCTATGATTCAAGAAAATAGTACATGAGCCACATGAACAGCCCGAGGAAGAGTTCATGTGGTAATTAAGACCAACTATAAAAAAGACTCCAGAAAAAATACAAATCTCTATCTACCTATATCTAATTAGTTAGCTAGCATCTATCTACCTCTATATACACAAAACATGATAGATTCCTAAGCACCTTATACAGTAGAGGTTCTTAATATTGTTGTCATTGTACTAAACTTCATGGATCCCTTTGAAAATCTGATGGAGCCTATGGCACCCTCTCTGAAAAATGTTTTAAATGCATAAAATAAGCTACATTGATTGCAAAGGAAACTAATTATATTGAAATAAAGATGTAAATTTTTCCCATCCAAGTTCACAGAGCAAAGCAGTCCATGAATCCCATTCTGAGTACCCCTGCTCTAGAGAATGTTATCTGAATCTAAAATAATAATCCTTGACTTACAACAAGGTCCATGACTATCAGCAGCATCAAAGAGTACTTTTAAAAATTATTATTATTTAGTTGTTCTGAGTCCAGCTTTGCAACAAACTAGGTAAAACTAATTTACATTGACTCATTTTCAGTAACTGACAAAAGAACATGCTAGAAACAGTATGAAAAAGTTTAAGGAGAGAGTTGCAGTAAATTTGCAAACATACCATACAGGAAAGCACCATTTTAAATACTAAAAAAAGAAAAAAAACTTTCTGGAAATATTTTGCCAGCATCAGTCTGGAATTCTCTCACTGTTATTTTTATGTTGAGTTCTAGATTCCATTGTACTATTAAATAGAATATAATGAAGGAAAAGTGTACTGACAGATTCTATTTCAAAGAACATCAGGAAAAAAGTTATTTTTCCTAATCATACTGTAAAATGAGTTAGACAGACCTGAAATCAAATTCTAGCCTAGACAATTATTTATTTGTCACCCTGAGCCAGTCACAACCTCTTTCAGTTTCAATTTTCTCACCTGGAAAATGGTATTAAAAACAACACAACAACAATTTTCCAGGGTTGTTGTATAGCTGGAACAAGTAATATGCAAATTACTTCATAAACTTTAAAGAGCTATGTGTATGCTATTATCATTATTATTATTATCAATGTTTTGTACTCAACAGAGGAACAGTCAGAGATATTTGTTCTGTTTTATGGATATCTGAATTTATATTAATATTTGGGAATATTTTATCTATTTTGTTAAATCTAAATAAATATTTTCAGTTATAATTGTACATTCTTTCTCTGAAATCTTACTTTCTTAATCATTCACCATTTCCAGGATTGGTTATTATTTCAAAGTGACTGAGAATATTCATTTGGCATAATGGTTTTATTACTAGTTTGGTAGTATCTTTTTATTTGAATATAAAATATAGAACATTAGCCCTAAAAAAGGACCTTAAGAATCATCTAGTTTATATTATACAGAAAAAGAAACTGAGCTATAAAGAGATGGTGAGGTATTTAAATCATAAAAAAATTCATGACAACATTTCACATATGAGTATCAGTTGAGCATTCATCTCAGGCTATTAAGGGAATGGAGACTAAAGGAGGTTTCATTTACTGAGTTTATTGTTTTTTAAACAAAATTGGACCCTAATACTAAGAACTTCTTCAGCCCAATGCCCATTGTGTGGAAACTGGAATTGATTCTTGACCTCCCAAGCCACTGCCCTTTTTGAACACCCTAATATGAGTTAGTCTTGAAAATAGATAAAAAACAATTTTTCTATTCACTCCTCTGTCCTAAAAACCCAATCACTACATCAAGCCTTCCATAGATGAGGATGAAAAGTACAAGAAGTTAAATGTCAAAGTTCTTATTCCTGAGCATCATTTCTGCTGCTGCACAGATTCCATCCACTGAGCATGTCCAAGGTATTGCCTCTACCTCTAATTTAGGTGATATATTGAATATATGAGATTCAATATTTTCATACTAAAATTATCCTTAAAAAAAGTAGCCCATAATTGTGCATAGAAACATCATGCCATCAGGGATAAAGGGTTGACCATAAAGTGAGGAATAGTTGTATTCAAGGTCTGACTTTACACACTGGGAATTAACTATATGAATTACCCTTTCTGATGAAATCACAGATTCAAACACACATATATACACACACTTTATTTGCATATACAACTACATACATTTATACATATATACATATTTGTGCTTTTTCTCCTTCATAGAACATAGTGACATATGTTTTAAAATATTACAAAGGGCATATGCAGAGTCTGTTTATAATTAGAGTGATGATAACTGCTATAAGATCTTATTAGATATTTTTGTTTCTCTCCTGGGGAGGGGAACAAAAGAAATCTGTTTCAATGAAGGTGTTTTCATTAATTATGTTGTATTTATCATTGGTTTTCCAACCATATCTTGAAATATTAAAATAATATATTATACCTCAGATGATTATTTAGCTACATGCTTTAGGTCTTTTAAAGTGCAGTTTTAATGATTTTTGGCCCTTCCATTTAGGGCTGGTATTTTATTTCATTTGAAAGAAAATCCTCAAGTTTCAGTGTTTAAAGTATTCTGCAAGTGTTAGAGAACAAGTCAGAGATTTTATCTGTTGTTTTATATCAGCCTTGTGGGCATAAGAGAATTATCCAGGAATTTGCTGTCTATCATGTCCAGATGGAGGCAACTATAGGAAGTAGCACCTGGATCTCTAAAGGAAAAAATGCACACTGATCCCTACTGTGCCAAACAATAGCAGCAGTATTGTATACCACTCCCTGAAAAAGTACAGGCAGAAAAGAAAACTTCTGTTGCTCTGACATCTGTGTTCAACTTTAAGGTCAAAGAGAGTTATAGGCAGTAATTTCAAGTTACTGCTGCTGGAGACACCTCATACATACTATATTAAATGAGATGTTCTCTTCAAAGGTAAAATACATACTTCAGTTGCAGCTGGGAACCACTTGTAATGTCAGTGCAGGTGAGGAGCTAATATTAATCTTTCAGGAAAGTGGATTTTAAGATGGATGACAATGATCATGACCATGATTAGCTAAAACTCTGATTCATCAAGAGGGGTAAATAGTATTAGTATGTATATTCCTTTCATCAAGTTGCAGCCGTCTGTGCATCATATGTGACAGCACCTCACAAAAATCACATTCAGTTAAAAGGTCTCTGAAATGGTAATGAATTGCTAAAGGATAGAGTAGTGAGGAGATGGGAGGGAGGACTAGTAATGCTGCTTAGTGTACCCGAAGTTTTTTTCGGTACTAGACTTCTATTAAACACAGCGTGAGATGTTTGGTCTGTGATGTTTTTGCTCTTTCCTCTTTTCTATCACCCTACCTCCTACTCCAGAAAGGTACCATCAGGGGCAGGTGGTAAAATGAAGTGTCCAGGGATCAATTACTGAAAATGGCAGGTGGGAAGCTAGAAAATTATGGAGTACATTCTCAGGGGGTGGGAAGTTAGAATTATGGAGTAGAATCCCAGGAGATGGGAAGTTAAATATGAATCTCCAGGGGATCCTGCTAGGTGATAATAAGACTGTGTAGGGAAAAAATGTAATTTAAAAATAACACTTTTTAAAAACCTGTTGCATTTGGTTTTGTAGATCTCACGATATATTTAAACATAATTATAGTACAAACTTAATTACTAAAACAACATTTAGAGTATAGAGATTCATTATACTGGCAAGGTATTGAGAGGGATTTAGTATACAGAAATTTCTATTTATTTGCTTCTAGAAGCCAGGTCAGGAAAGTACTGTTGTCTATTTACCAGAATGTATAAATGATCTTGTTAAACACAGCCTTTTATTAAAGAGGTAATCATTACTCAGAAATATAGAATCAAAGCCATAAATAGGGTGAAATCACTGTAGCTTTGCCACAGGATGGTGAATTTATTTTTTTAATATCTAAATGTTTTTTCTTAATTTAATTTTAGTTTTCAACATTTACTTCCATAAGCTTTTGAGTTTTAAATGGTTTCCCTCTCCCTCTCCACCTCCCTCCCCAAAATGACATGCAATCTGATATAGGCTCTACATATACAATTCTATTAAAGATATTTTCACACTAGTCATGTTATAAGGAAGAATTAGAACCAATAGGAGGAACCACAAGAAAGGAGAAACAAAACAAAACAGAAGCAAAAAAAGAGCAAATAGTATTCTTTGATCTTCAAACTACATAGTTATTTCTCTGGGTATGGATAATATTTTCCATCATGAGACTTCTGGAGATGTTTTAGATCCTTACATTGTTGAGAAGAGTTAAGTCTATCAAAGTTAGCACAGTGCTTCTGGAAACCAGCTCAAAAAACCACCAAGTGCCTCCACATTCTACAGCAAATGGGTCTCCCAGTGCCTCAGCAAATTAAGGGAAGCAGCACTGCAAACAGACCCAGGCAGATAAACACTCTGCAACATCCATCTAAAAGGAGCTGAAGAAAGCAAAAGGAAAGGAAAAGCAGGCAACCTAGAGTTGCCCTAGAGTTCCAGCATTGCTGATGGTAGCCCAACAACAGGTAAGCTGTCAGAAACCTACTGCCTCCAATTGCCAACATCGGAGGCCCCAGCACACAAAGCCAGTGACCAAGACCTAGGCTCCTAACACAAGAAGCTTGGGTCTGTGCCCTCTGCTCTCCAGCAGGAGAGCTCAATCTCTTTAAAGGCCAGGGAATAATAAAACACTGTGAGCAAAAATAAATGTACCATAGATTCATATTATGAGAACAGAGAAGATCAAGGCAGAAATTCTGGTGAGGACAACGTTGCCAACAAACCCACATCTAGAACCTCAAAAGGAAATATGAACTGGTCTGAAGTCCAAAAAACCTTCTTAGAAGAGCTCAAGAAGGATTTTAAAAGTCAAATGAGAGAGGTAGAAGAGTCCTTAAAAAATACAATTGTTCAATTGGAAAAAAAGTACACTGAAGAAAACAAGTCCCTAATGGGGAAATGGGGAAGGAGGTACAAAATCTAATAGGAGAAAACAATTTGTTAAAAATTAGAATTGGGCAAATGGAAGCTAATGACTATGAGAGAGCAAGAATCAGTCAAAAAGAAAAAAAATTTTAAAAAAAGATGAAAATGTAAAATACCTCATTGGTAAAACAACTGACTTGGAAAATCAATCCAGGAGAGAAAATATAAAAAGTATTGGTCTGCCTGAAAATCATGATGAAAAAAGAGCCTGGACAGTATCTTTCAGGAAATCATGAAGGAAAACTGCCCTGAGGTCCTAGAACTACAGGGTAAAATAGCCACAGAAAGAATCCAACAATCACCTCCTGAAAGAGATCACAAATTGAAAATGCCAAGGAATGTAGTAGCCAAATTCCAAAATTACCAGATCAAAGAGAAAATACTGGAAGCAGCCAGAAAGAAACAATTGAAATATCATGAAACCACAGTCAGGATTTCACAGGACCTTGCAGCTTCGACATTAAAAGACCTTAGGGCATGGAACATGATATCCCGTAAGGCAAAAGAACTTGGATTACAACCAAGAATCAATTACCCAGCAAAAATGATCATGATCTTTCAGGGGAGGAGATGAATATTCAATGAAATGGGGGACTTCCAAACTTTCCTGATAAAAAGACCAGAGCTCAACAGAAAATTTGATCTTCAAGTACAAGATTCAAGAAAGACATAAAAAGGTAATTGGAACAGAAAGATACAATTTGTTGTTAATAAGGGCAAACTGTTTACATTCCTACAAGGGAAGATGACACTTGTAACTCTTGAGAGCTGTATTGTTATTACACCATGTTAAAGGAGTATACATAAAGGGGGTGGATATAAGTTGACTTTGATGTAATGATAAAAAAAATCTAATCAAGTGGGTTAAGTGGATCCAAGTAAATGGATTAGTCTGATCTAAGAAAATGTAATGAGATAAAAGGAAAGGAGGAGGCAGACAAGAGTAAATTTCATTATAGGAAAAGACACAAAAACTTATTACAGCAGAGGAAAAGAAGGGAGGGAGATGAGCATTGTTTGAACCTTACTCTCATCAGATTTGGCTCAAGAAGAAAATACCATAATCAGTTAGGTATAAAATCTAACATGTCCTAAAGGCAGTAGGAGGGAAAAGGGGAAAGAAAAGGGAGGGGGGATATAAGGAAGGGAAGAAGCAATAAGGGTAAAGGGGAAGAAAAGGGAAAGGGCTAATAGAGGGGAGGAGGGACTGAGGGAGGTGGTAGTCAAAAGCAAAACACTAGTGAGGAGGGAAAAAGCAAAAGGAGAAAGAAAAACATAAGCGGGGGGGAAATGATGGAGAGAAAGACAGAGATAGTAATCATAACTGTGATGTGAATGGAATGAACTCTCCCATAAAATGGAAGCAGATAGCAGAATGGATTAAAAACCATAATCCCACAATATTTTGTTTACTTCTCCAAAAGCCTCGTGATGGAAAATGCTATGCACATCCAAAGAAAAAACTAGGGAGTTTGAATGCAGATTGAAGCATACTCTTTGCTATTTTTTTTCTTCTGTTAAGTTTTGTTTCCTCTTTCTGATGGTTCCTCCTATTGGTTCTAATTCTTACTTACAACATCACTAACGTGAAAATAAGTTTAATAGGAGTGTATAAGTATAGCCTATATCAGATTGTGCACCATCTTGGAAAGGGTGGTGGGGAGTAAGTAAATTTTAAACTCAAAAACATATTCAAGTGATTGTTGATAAATCAAAATAAATTAATTTAAAAAAGATAATTGCATCCTAAATCAGAAAAAAATTCAGATATAAGGTACAAAACTGAGTTTTTTATTTAGTAAATAATTATTTCAATAATGTCAGGAGAACATGCACAGCTCCTTTGGAATAGCCTGAATCTTACGTGTAGGGATAAATATAAGAATTTTATGTTTTGAAAGTTAAAGTGAAAACCAATACAGGTAGACCAAAGGCCTTTAAAATTTAATTGTAATTGGAAAAAAAAATATAAATATCAATCCTACTATTGAGTTTCCCAAGGGGGCGGACTTCATATTATACTATACTATAGTATACTATACTATAGTATACTATACTATAGTATACTATACTATACTATACTATACTATACTATACTATACTATACTATACTATACTA
>NW_020950402.1:13926-21472 GCF_900497805.2 Vombatus ursinus | reverse complement strand
GAAGATAATGTCCCACTGAATTAATATTTGTTGCTTTTTAAAGAAAGAATTTGATGAATTAGAACAAAATGAAACCTTGAAGGTTTTTATCAAAATGTCTCTCATCAGAATATCAAAATCATATAAGATGGCATGAAAAACTGGACTACAGATATTACTTTGTCCAACAATTTACTGACTATTGGCATCAAGTGAAGCATTAAACAGGGAGACAGGTGTTCTCTAAAAGTAACTGTAATTTAATTTTTAAAAATCATTATGCCTAAATGCCAAACTGGTGCTTGTCCAAAGTAGGCATAAGGATGATTTTATTTAAATTATTCAAAATATTCCTATCATTTCACTCTCTCTTTCCTCTTCCTCCTTTTTCTCTCTCCCTTAATCTTTGGCATCTAATTAGGTTTAGAGATTTGAAGTTGGAAGAGAATTTATAGTTCATCTAATGCTACTCCTCATTTTATAGATGGAAGTATTGAAGCCTAGAGATGTTAAGTAGTTACTCAAGGTCTCATAGTAAGTAGTAGAGCCATGATTTGAATATTGCTCTTTTAATTCCATATTCATCATTCTTTCCACTTCTTATTCTCTTTCTTCTAAATAAAAAACAGCTATTGCATTCTCTAAGAGGCAAAAGAGACTTGTGAACTATTCATGTGATGTGAATTTCATCCACATACATTTTACAGGGAAAGTTAATCTGTTAGAATCAAGTACAACTTATACATTTCTTTTGTACTATTTACCAAATTCTACCTAGAAGCCGACATTTGACTGATAACATTAATATTTGATAATGAGAACTATGCAGAGTATAATCATCTGATTGGTAAGAATGTAGAAGCAACAATGGCTAAAGAATAAAAAATCCACACTTTAATTGAGTTTAATTTCTTGTAATTCCCTAAAGCATAAAGAACCATTTTCTTATAACAAGGTGCCATGATGAAGATTTCATAAATTCACCATATATGTCTAAATGTAAACTTAAGGCATTTTAATTGAATTGCAGTTTATGTGTTAAATTTTCAAAGTAAACACATTTACAATATAAAATAGAATTGGTTTATGAGTAAATTAAATCAAGACTGTTTAGCAGATTCATTTGGAAGAACATAAAATGCCATCTGATTATTTGATTAAACCATTATGCCAAGGCAGCTTACTTCTTACTCTGCTCTGTTCCAATACATGAGGACACATTTGCTTTGGGGTGTGGAGGAGAGACATACCTTCCTAAAGTCCCATTCTCCTTATGGTCTCTGAATTATAACAGGCAGGAGGAACAATACTGTCCTAAGGGCAATGGTAACAAAAAGGGGGTTAAGCCTGTCATAAGATAAGACTAAAATTAACTAAATCTAATCAGTCATTTATATTTATTTCTGCATTTTAATTACTTTTATTGTTGTAACTATTATATTCATCATTCTTGAAAATATATTTCCAGGGAGGAGAGCCAAGATGGTGGACTAAAGGCAAGGACTTGCCTGAGCTCTCTCCCAAACCTCTCCAAATACCTTTCAAAAATGACTTTAAATAAATTCTAGAGCAGTAGAACCCACAAAAAGATGGATTAAAACAAATTTCCAGCCTAAGACAACTTGGAAGGCCGGCAGGAAAGGTTTGTTGTACCAGGATTAGAGAGAAGCGGACTCCAGTGAAGGCTTAATCAAGGCAGATTTGGCACCAGCAAACTCACAGCAGGCCTTGGGGTGACTGAATCATTTGCAGCAGTGGTGGTTTTCAGACCTCTCAGCTCACAGACACTAAGGACAACTTAGAATATCAGCAGGAAAGGTCTGTTGTGCCTGGGTGAGAGTAGAGTCCAGTCCAGCACAGGCCACACTAGCACAACCCTGGCCACAGCAAACCAGGAGCAGGCATTGAGAGTGACTGAATCAGCAGTGGTTGCTTCTGGAACTCTCAGGCCCCAAACAGTAATGGGGTAGAACTATTGGTCAGAAGGAGAATACAGGAATCACTTTGCTGCACTGAGGCAGGACTTTGTTGCCTTGCCCATACTTGGATCAGGGTCATAGTCCTAGGAGCAAATTGGAAATAGTTCAGATAATCCAGTGTTTAAGTAATTGTACAGATTTTAATAAGATGCAAACCCCAGAGGATTTAAGCTAACTATGGAGTATAGAGCAATAGATGATATATTGTTAGAGGTGGCGAGGCCCTTAGTGATGAACTTGTTTGAAACCCTCCCTTTACAGAAAGGGAAATTCAGAGGGTGTGAAGGGTCACAGCAAAGGAGATAATATGTATTTGTGTGTTTAGATGGAAAGCATATGGAGAGAACATGTTGGTTATATCAAAATAATTAAACTCTTAAAAGCAAAAAAAAAAAAATAAAAAAGATCCTAGACATCATCTTTCATGAAATTATCAAGGAAAACTACCCTAATATTCTAGAACCAGAGGGTAAAATAGAAATTGAAAGAATCAATTGATCATCTCCTAAAAGAGATCCCAAAATGAAAACTCTCAGGAATATTTTGACCAAATTGCAGAATTCCCAAGTCAAGAAAAAATATTGCAAGCATCCAGAAAGACACAATACAAGTATCATGGAGCCACAGTCAGGATAACACAAGATTTAGGAGATTCTGCATTAAAGAATCTGAGTGCTTGGAATATGATATTCTGGAGGTCAAAGGAGCTAGCATTACAACTAAGAATCATATACCCAGTAAAACTGGGTATAATCCTTCATGGGGAAAATGGACATTTGATGAGATAGAGGACTTCTAAGCATTATTGATGAAAAGACCAGAGGTGAGTAGAAAATTTGACTTTCAAATACAAGACTCAAGAGAATTATAAAAAAGTAAACAGGAAAAGGAAATCATAAGAGACTTAAGGTTAACTGTTTACATTCTTTCATGTTAAGATGATATTTGTAACTCATAAGACCTTTTTCAATTATTAGGGTAGTTAGAAGGGCACAGGTATAAGTTGAATATGAAGAGATGACATCTAAAAATTAAGTGGTGAGAGAGGAATGTACTGGGAGAAAGAGAAAGGGAGGTAGAATGGGGTAAATCATCTCACATAAATGAGGCAATTAAAAGTTGTTACAATGGAGGGGAAGAGAGGAGAGGTGAGGGGGAGTGAGTGAACCTTACGCTCATCTGAATTGACTAAAGGAGGAAATAACATACATACTCAATTGGGTATAGAAATATATGTTACCCTACAAGAAAGTAAGAGGGGAAAGGGATAAGAAAGTGGTAGTGGTAATAGAAAGGAGGGTTGATTGGAGGAGGGGATAGTCAGAAGCAAAACTTTTTTGAGGAGGGACAGGGTAAAAGAGAGAGAGAATAGAATAAAGGGGGGGATAGATTGGAGTGAAATACAGTTAGTGATAGCAACTGCAAAAAAATAAACAAGTTTCTCTGATAAAGGCCTCATTTCTCAAACATATAGAGAACTGAGTCAGATTTACAAAAATAAGATATGGACAGTTTTCAGATGAAGCAATTAGAGTCATCTATAGTCATATGAAAAAATATTGAAACTCACTATTGATTGGAGAAGTGCAAATTAAAACACTTCTGAGGTACTATCTTATACCTATTAAATTGGCTAATATGACAGAAAAGATATATGACAAATTTTGGAAGAGATGTGGGAAAAATGAGACATTAACACATTGTGGGCGGAGTTGCGAACTGATTCAACCATTCTGTAGAACAAATTGGAACTATGTCCAAAGGGCTATAAAACCTTAAATACTCTTTGATCTAGCAATGCAAAGAGATAAAATACTAAAAGGAAAATGACCTATATGTACAAAAGTATTTATAATGGCTCTTTTCTGGGAGAAGACAATTAGAAATTGAGTGGATGAACATCAATTGGGGAATGGCTGCACAAGCTGTGGTATGTGATTATGATGGAATACCATTATACTCTGAGAAATGACTAGCAGGATTATCTCAGGAAAAAAAAAACATGGAAAGACTTGCATGGGCTGATGCAAAGTGAAATATACAGTGTACAAAGTACAAAGTACAAAGTAATAGCAGTATTGTGAGATGATCAGCTGTGAATGACTTAGCTATTTTTAGAAATACAAAGATCCAAGACAGCTCCGAAGGACTAATGATGAAAAATGCTATCCATCCTCAGAGAAAGGATAGATGGTGTCTGAATACAGATTGAAGCATATTTTTGTCTGTTTTCTTTCACAAGCCTTATTATTATGGAAATGTTTTGCATGACTACACATGTATTGAATTGCTTGCCTTCTCAATGGGGGTGGGGAGGGAGGAAGGGAGAGAATTTGGAATTCAAAATTAAAAAAAATGTTAAAAATTGTTTTCATATGTAACTGGGTGGGGAATAAAATACTAAATTAAAAGAAAAAAAGAAAATAAATTTGTCACCTCAGATTTTCTGTACTTGAACTATAACAATTAAAAGTTTGACTCATAAGTAAGAATTAGAAATGGGTTCTGAAGATGAACAAGATATATTTCCTTTGTAGGTTCATGGGCTCACTGCTTTTCCTTTTTTTATTTTTCTATTTTTTCCTAGACATTTAAATATGATATTCCTGGAATTTGATGTAGCTTCATAAGAATTTTGGTTAGAAGTGTAACTTGCTAAAGACTTCTGAAATGCTTGTTGATATATTTTAAATTAGCTTCCCCTTAAAATAACATAATTATTATTGAATGCAACCATGATGGTTTCCTATGAGATGTCTCCTTGAAAAGAATTTATAGCTTAATAAGGGAGAAAGATTAACACAAATATAACGCAAAAGTATGCCTGTGATCAATACCATATTGGCAGTACCAATACTGAGCTCAAAGGAAAGAGAATATTCCATTCTGGCTGAAAATATGGAAGAAAATCTTCTTGTAGGAGGTATAAATCTCCTTGCGTGTAAATAAATGTAAGATTTCATCAGTTGGAGTTGGTTTAGCAGTAGGACAATGGGGAAGTGGAAAGATTAACAAGTAAAAATAGATAGTGGCAAGTCATTAAAGGTTTTAGATCAAATGTGAAGTAATAAGGGCTTGAACAAGGGTAATGAAAGTGGTAATTGAAAGAATTAAGCAGAGTGAATCTAGTGCAATGAAAGACTCTGCAAAATTTAGAGGGTGATTGGATTTAAAGGTTGAAAGACAAGCTGAGATTACTTTTGCCTAAAGAGGTCTTCTCCCTCTCCCTTGCCTTCTGTTTAGAGGAAAATTGCAAGAGCAAATTTCCTATTTTATTAAAAATAGTTTTTACTTTAAAATCAGAAAAAAAGTTTGATCATCTTAGTTATTAATTTGAAAAATATGAAAAGGGTAAATTTATATAACTATTTTCTCATCCACAGATGTGTGTAGAAACATAGGCATACATACATATGCACATACACATACAAATATACATACACCCATATATGTGTGTGTATATATATATATATATATGGTTATTTAACTGAGTATCGAACATAGGTTGAAAAATAATGTCAGGATCAGGATATGGGTTGTTCATAAACTATAACAGTCTAAATATTACATCACCTAGTATAGTATGCAATTTTTGACTTTATAGCTATCATTCAACTTGTGTTCATATGAAATATTTTAGTATTGATTTTAAATACAGTACAATGTATAACAATAGGCAATTTTACTAATTGCATTAAACTATTGTTTTAATTATTTTTCTTTGGTTTATCACCAGATGAACTGAGACTATGCAAAAAAAATAAATATACATTTAAAATCCATACATTGTAAATGGATCATAATTTCAGGTAGAATGCATTAGCAGTAAGAAACACTGGGAAATCATTTTAAATTAGGGGAGATAAAAACTGAATCTTGAAGGAAACAAATGAAGCTAAGAGGTGAGAGTAAGAAGGGAGATTATTCCAGGCATGAGGAACAGCCAATGAAAAAGAAAAGTACCGATAGGAAGTGTCACACAAAATTTTGCTCCAGTGCTTAATAAACAACAGGGACTTCAATGTCATGTAATACCCAGAAGGAAATAAAATGCAAGATTAGAAAAGTAAGAAGTGGCAAAGGGCTTTACAAAGAAAGGGGGCTGAGAAGAGCTTTACAAGCCAAACATAATACTTTATATTTAATCCTAGAGATAATATGGAATCATTGATATTTATACTGCAGATGTTTTCCATAGATCCTTCTAAGTCTAATAATCTCTGATTTGGTGAATATTCAGGTAGATTTCTATGACATCCTTTGGGAAATTTTGAATTTGGAATCTCAGTGCTTTATATCATTAATAAATTATTTTGGAAATATTTTCTAATTTGATAATATATTTACTATGCAAAATAAATTTAGAAGATAGAATTTCTGGATTTGTCTGACAATATCAAAATAAGATTTAAATTATACAGTAATTTATTGCAATAGTCTGATTAGTTATTTTTCAGTTTTTCAAAATTTTTCATATTTTGAAAAGCCATTTACTATCACTTGATGATATCTGGCAGACATAGCAAAATGTTTTTGATTGAATAAAATTAAGTAGTATCATTATTCACCAATTAATGTGCATTGTACATTTAGATGGAAAACAATTCAGAAATTAACTTATCAGTCATTAAACAAAATATCACTCTTTTCTTGTACTACTATAATGTTAGGAAATAAATGAGGATTATAATTAATAATATCTTAAATACACAAAATCAAATATTGATATTTTCACAAAAAAAGTCATGATTAGTTTTTCATAGGGGTCAATGAAATATGCAATGTATTTCCTAACAGTTTCCCTCATTTGCAGTAACATACCTTTAAATTGTACTCTTGATCCTTAGGAATGAACAAGTTAAAATCCAGATCTGTTAAAAGAGAGCCATATATAAGAGAAACTCTTTAATGTCCGTGGACAGATTAATTAGAGTTTCATGATGTGTTTTAAATAATTTATTAAACAGTAAGTTATGTTGTTTCTGAAGCACAAGTTTGAACATGTAATTCTCCCTGAAGAAATTTCAGTAGCTTCCCATTTATTGTCTTTAAGATAAAAATAAAAATTACATTGGCATTTAAAGCCCTTTGAGTGTGTCTGCAGTTTATCTTTTCCAGAATGATTCAATTCTCCTCTTCATAATATCTCTGCTTCTGTGAAATTGACCTACTCGCTCTTTATCCATACCATTAATAATAGCTACACTTTATATAGAATTTTAAGGATTGTAAATTGGTTTAAATATTATTTTACCTTGACAACAACTATGGAAGATAGGTGCTATAATTATCCCCATTTTAAAGATGTGTAAAATTAGTCTGACATAGGGTAAATGATTTGCCCAGAGTTACCTTCTATCTAAAACTCTGTACCATTGCATGCTCTTCTTACTCATCTCCATGTCTTAGATTCTCTTGTTTCCTTCAAGGTTCAACTCAATTCCTTCATGATATGTTTTCTTCCTTCCTTGTTTCCTTCCTTCCTTCCTTCCTTCTTTCTTTCCTTCCTTCCTTCCTTCCTTCCTTCCTTCCTTCCTTCCTTCCTTCCTTCCTTCCTTCCTTCCTTCCTTCCTTCCTTCCTTCCTTCC
>NW_020950402.1:0-13526 GCF_900497805.2 Vombatus ursinus | reverse complement strand
TTTCTTTCTTTCTTTCTTTCTTTCTTTCTTTCTTTCTTTCTTTCTTTCTTTCTTTCTTTCTTTCTTTCTTCTATAACTATCATATTACTTGGATCATGATAATCTTAGGTGGGACTACTCTAATACCTCCCTGTGGGTTCTTTTTGCATTCAATCTCTTCTTGATTCAATGTGTGCCAGATATTTCCACCAAGTTTGTTGTTGTCATTTCTTTGGGGATTTTCATGGCAAAGATAGTGGTTTGGTTTGTCATTTCCTTCTCCAGCTCATTTTACAGATGAGGAACATAGGGAACCAGGGTTAAGTGACTTGCCCAGGGTCACACAGTTAGCAAGTGTCTCATGTTAGATTTGAATTCGGAAAGATGACTCTTCCTGATGCCAGGCATGGCACTCTATCCACTACACTAACCATTCAATATTATCATGGAATTACTACAAAAAATAAATAAAAAAGTCAAAGAGTATCTGTTCTCCCCAGGATAAATCCAATTTAGTTTGCAAAGGAGTATGGGACTTTATGTACACTTTTAGATTATACTTCCCAGAAACCTGTGCACAGGTTTCATTGGTTTGGGGGAAAGCCTTCCTGGAGACAGTATAGTGTGAAAAGGATTCTAAAGTTTGGGTAACATTTTAATAGTTACATATTAGAGGTGGGGCACAGAAAATCAAGGTATAGGAAAAAAAACCTGTAGAAAAGCATGGATGGGGGAAAATATGGAATAGCACATAATCTGGTGATAAAACAATAAGTATTCAAGTGTACCTTAATTCTAGAACACATTTTAGTTAACAGAATGAGATAATCCTGCAAAGGTAAATTGGACTTTTATTGCAGAGGACATTGATTTCCAAGAAATCATTTTGAGGTATTAACAAAACAAAATGCCAGAGTACATCTGTGTATTGACGGATTACTCTGTCATTTGTCTGAAGGATGAATTAGAGATGGAAAGCCTGGAGACATACATGTGCAAATATGGCAGTAGTATCCTGAATTCCATCCAGGAACTGCTCCAGACTCTCTGGACTTTTACTTCTGTTGTGCTCCATCAACTTTCTTATCCTTGCAGCTGCCTTCCCCACTCTATTCCAGTAGCCTTCTCACACTGAGTTACCACTACTCCTGCAGCCATCTCATCCTGGAAAATCCCTCTTTCCCTGAAGCTGCTTCTTTTAATTAGTCATTTCCTCCTGGAAACTCCATTTTAAGGAAGGTTTCCAAACCAGTCCTTTTAAGTCTTATTATACTCCTAAATTTTTAGACTGTTGTTTTCATCATATTTCCATGTAGGATCATTCACCTTTCTCCCCTTCAGCTTATCTTTATATCTTGTTTTCTCCCATTAAAATGTTCCCTTGAGGTCAGGAACTATCTTTCCTTTCCTTTTGTTTGTATACCATGAGCTTAACACAGTGCATGGACATACTAACTGCTTAATAAATGTTCATTGACTTGAAAGCACAAAAAAAAAAAGAGAGAAAGTTAGCAGGTAATAAATAAGTGACATTTAGATTAGAAAGGGAATGGCCAGGCATACTATGGGGAAAGCTATGGCTACTGGATCACTTGAATTTGGGAGTCCTAAACTACCAAATGCTAAGGTGTCTGAGTGAACTTTTAAAATGATATGGTGACTATCCACACTCAGAGAAAGAAATATGGAGTCTGAATGCAGATGGAAGCAGACTATTTGCTCTCCTTTTCCTTTGCTGTTTTGTTTTATTGATTCATTCTCATGGTTCCTCTCATTAGTTATAATTGTACTTTACATCATAACTAATGGGAAAATATGATTAATATGACTGTAAAAGGTTATAGGCCATGGAGGGGGGGGAAGAAGTGAGAGGGAGAGAAAATTTTAAACTCAAAATCTTATGGAAGTGAATGCAGAAAACTAAAAATAAATTAATTAATTTAAAAAAAAATTATATGGTGAGCCCTGAGATTGGGGAGGCAAAAGGTTGCCTAAGAAGGAAGGAATGAACTGCCAGTCAAAGCTCCTGTGTTTCTCACTACTGATATGAGGCCTGTTTAGTGGCCTCTGTCCTTTCAGGTTGGAAAAGATGGGGAGATCTAGTCTCAAAAAGATTATAAGAAAGGGGCAACTTGTGGGAGAAGAAGAGATATTGTAGAAGTGCAGATAGCAGGACTTGACTATATGATTTAATATGGGAGATGATAAAGAGAGATAAGTGAAAGATGACAATGGTGTCTAGGAAAATCAGAAGGAAGAATATATATTTAGTTGAAAAATAATAAATATGTTGGTTTGGGTTTATTAGTTAGAATTTGTCTCCAACAAAGTGCAAGCTCTTTGAAGAAAGGATGGATTATTTCTTTTTTGTTGTTGTTGCATCCCAAGCCCCTAAGACAATACCTGGTACATGGGAGAAATTTGATAAATATTTGTTGATTACTGGATTTATTGAATATAGATTTTTACATAAATGAGGGAAATCATGTGAAGATGTTCAGTAGATGAGTAGAAATGTAAGTCTGGCACTCAAGAAAGAAGCATGAATTATAGATATACATTAGGGACTCGTATATAAAAATGATGATTAAAGCAACAGTTTATATACAGCTGTCAAAAAAGACAATAGAGAAAGAAGAGAAATGGGTTCAAAAAGAAGACTGGGAAATATTGAATAAGTGGCTGGGAGAACAAAAACAGGAAAAGAAACGAAAGACAAACAGTAAAAGGTGCAAGGAAATGAAGAAGGAGAAATAAATGGCATGAAAACAAACATGTAAAATGTTTTAAGAAGAGTACAGAGATTGTTTAGAAAACTATTTCAGAAGACCTTAGGAATGTAAACAAGTTGCAAAAGTTGAGAACTATTTGGATGGAAAGGAAGTAATATGTATCACTTTCTAGTCATCCTTTTTAGAAAGAGGATGTAATCTTTGACTTTTCTAGTGATGTTGTTCTATGTAACTATTTAACTTTTAACATGATTAAATCTTATCTCTCCAATGAAATTATAATCTCCTTGAGATCTGAGACATCCTCTATGTCTTTGTATCAATTAGTCCAAAGACTATCTTTTGCTTAATTTTATTGATGTATAGAAAAGCGTGCTTGTGCAAAAATTATAAAGTACAATAAAATAAAACCATTTTACTTCCTTAATTTCTAATCTCTCTGATTTTGTTGTTACCCTCATTTACAACAGTTTGCCTTATCTTTCAAGAACTCTATTAACATTATGTTCATTTAAATGACATGAAACCATCATCAGAATCAGCATTGGTCTCATTATCACTGTTGACCAAAGTAACAGCATCTGTCTCCTGCTTCCCTGTTGAGCTGATCTCTTGTGGGGCTCAGAAGATGAGTTTAAATATTAATGTAGCAACTTTATTGTGTTTGGAATTAAAAGTACCCAGTTGAGAGACAGACATAAATAAAGGAATAATGTATTTTCAGTTTTCACTTTCAATGTTAGAGTATTTTTTTTTCTCATTTCCTCTAAAGTGCTTTCTTTGTCTGAGGAATGATGTGGCTTCATTTTGCTTTTTTTTTTTCTGTTATGTGTGTATGTCTGTAGGTATATGTGAATGCATGTGCCAGTGAAAAAACACAAAGAAGCAGCAAGTTGGACAGTATATCTAAGATATAGATGCTGGGTGGTGGAGAGAGAGAGCAAGGGGAATAAAATTTTGGAAGGTTGGAAAAGTTGGAAGGCAATGGGTTATAAAGAATTTTAAATCCAGAATAAAAATTTATATGTAGTCCTGGAAGTATTAGAGAGGTATCAAGGCTCAATGAACAAGAATGTTACACAATCAGATGCATATTTAATTAAAAACAAACAAACAAAATAAAACAAAAAAAAGCACGGCATTTAGTGAAGGAAATGAACGGAGAGAGTATTAAGACAGCGAGACTAGTTAGAAGGCTATTTGTTAATTCTAATATTATATAAAGTCTTTAAAAATAGGAAAAATAATAAATACTACCAAATTCTTTCAAAGATACAAATATAGTTTTGATACCAAACAAGACAGAGTCAAAATAGAAATAAAACTATAAGCCAATATCCCTAGTGAACATTAAAAAATTTTAAATATGATATTAGCAAAGAACATAGAAACAGCATAAAGGGATTAAATGCAATGCCCAGGTTGAATTTATAGCAAGAATGCTGGGTTGATTTATTATTACACAGTTATAATCATAACAGACTGTATTAAAATAATTTTAATTGCATAATGATATCAACAGATACAGAAAAAGTGTTTGAAGAAATATTTGTTATATTGCTGGAAATATAGGTGGCAATAATGATCATTCTTGCTTTATTCCTATTCTCATTGAAAAACTCTATTTTATCATCAATAAATCTAATGCTGGTTCTCAGTTTCAGATAGTTACTACTTACATTAAGGAAATGACATTTCCATGTTTTTCAGTAATTTTAAGAGAAATATTCCTCAATATATTTCTACAAATACCTTTCTTCATCCATTGATATAATTATATGACTTATTTTTCTTATTTTTAACATTGTCTTTCATGCTTATAGCTTTCCTAATATTAAATCAATCGTTGTATATAATCTCTCTTCTCTTCCATACTGAGTGTTTCCAGTACTGCTGACTTGTCAAAGATTAAACTAATACAAAGCTGGGGATGTGGTTATTGAGATTCTCTAGTTCTCCTGTATGGAGGGAGGCTGACAATGACTTATGCATTATAGTCTTAACCTAGTTCCACTAAAATTCTATACTTAGTCATCTGAAGAATCAGCAGTTCATATTGGCACAGGATATAGTATATTTTAGAGCTTCAGAAACTATGTATGGTCTACAGCTGGAAGGTCAGGTGGGGAATTTATACAATCAGCAGACAAATGATAAGAATATAATGGTATAGCTATTTGATGACCACCCTTTCACTTCTAGGATTGTCACTAACAAAAACCATGTGATAGAAGTTGTTATTGTTGTGTTTGTCCTTCATTCTTAAAGAGGACCATGACATCAGGGAGATGATGAGATGATTTGCAATTGACTTTGATTTGAGTGAGGAAGTGTTGAGCAAGATCACTAGCCTCACTTTCTCTTCCAGACCTATCTGGGTGCAGTGGCCAGATGTTCATCAGGAGGACTAGAGATGGCTTAGGGTGCAATGAGAGGTCCCAGGCATTTTAAGCTAAGGTCTTTTCAGGTTCTCTCTTTGAGTGAGGTAATGCCTATTCAGTTGAATAAGCTTCTTTAAGAAGTGAGTCAAGGGATAGCCCCTGTAATTAAAAAAAAATCAAACTGGGAGAAAATGACCATCAGGGTTTCTGGCCAGAAGAGAAACAATCACCATTTACAGTCACTCTGGACCAGGAGGCCCCAAAAAACAACCACTAAGTGGTGGGCAGTGACCTATTGTAGTCCAATCTATGAGCTCCAGAGTGAATGTGGTTGAAATAGATGTAGACCATAAACCCAATTGTCATGTGGTATAATTAGCTTAGACTAACTAGCTTAGAGTTTGTTCCTCTTTTAAGTTTCTCTAAATTTACTGAAGAATACACTTGTCTCTTCCTGTTATCTAAGCTCATAACCTAGAACAGGTGCTTGCTTCCTCTCTCCTCTTCCACATCTGCTAAATCCAATCACTTGCTAAATCTCATCAGTTCTATGCCCTATTTTCTCTTATATCCTATGACTACCTAGTTTTGACACTAAAGACTTCTTGTCTGGGCTATCATAATAGCTTCCCAATGAGTCTCCCTGTTTATAGCTTCTCACTTCACAAATTTATCCTTCACACAATAGCTGAAATAATCTTCCCAAGGCACAAACCTTAGCAGGTTTTCTTCTTATTTGAAATATTCAGTGGTTGTCTGTTGATGATAGGATAAAAAGAATATTCATAAGCCTACCTTTAAGCATTTTTTATAACATGGCCCCAATCCACCTTTCCATTCTTATTTCAAATCATTTGTATACATATGCTGTATCTTCTGGCCAAACTGGACTAGATAACACTTACAGAAATCAATATGCTCTCTTTTACCTCCACATTTTGTGGAAAATGTTTCTTCACGCTTTGAATGTCCTCCTCCCAAATCTATGTCTTTTAAAATCCCTATTTTTCTGTCAGGCACATTTCAGGTGTAACTTCCTCTGTGAAATGTCTGGTTTGGTATTTTGACACTTGATAAATCTTTATAATTGAACTACATGTAATCAAATTGTTAGATTAGTCTCTGTTCTTATTGCAGAATCAGAGTCATTTCCCCTGAGTAGCAAGCTTAGAAACAATATGTGAATTTCTTCATTTTACAGATGAGGAAACAAAGTCTTACATTAAATTACTTGCTGAAGATCATACCAGTTTTTAGCAGACGTATGGCTAGAACTCAGCTGTCATGACTTTCATAGCATGCTCTTTTCATTGTACCACAAATTACCTTCCTTAAAAGCATATATTATTTTGCTAGTTTTAACCACCAAGTAAAACTGCTTCACAAGAACTTCCTTAATACATATAACTACCTTTAACTCATAAATGTTATCAGGATTAATTCTAAGGGATCACATTTGATATAAATTATTTAAATGTCTTAAGGATTTGTTGTTCCATATTTAGTCATATCTACTTAAACCCCTATGATAAGTATTATACTTGTTGAGAACTGAATGAACTTTAAAATACCCATTTTGAGATACTTAATATATATTTCTAGTATAATGATTGGTTAGATATTACTCATATTTTCTGACTTATTACTGATAAAGAGAGTAGGTATCTTAAATCAGCCAAAACTATCATGCAAATACACACAAGAGAAGTTCTTTAATGATGACTTGTTGTTTTAAAGAAAAATTAAAAGGCAAAAGCATAAAGACTAATACAGTTATAAAATATTAACACCAAAGATAATTTTAAAAAGCAGAATTATGGTTACAACTAGAAGAGTTAAAGTTTTCATTCACTTACTTTTTCAACAAAATTTTATTGAGCTCTCACTGTGCATGATAAACTCTTAAGTGGATATACTGTTCTTAAAACTACTAGGAATTTTTTTTAAAGAGGCAATTAGAATCTGTAAAATGATAAAACTAAGATTCTAGAAAGATAAAAATGATTTCAAACAAAACCATTGATTCTAGACTTAAAAAGGATAGATACAACAGATACTAAGCCTATCAGCTGATCTCGAGAATGTATTGCCAGTACATTTTTTAACAGTTCTCAGAGGGACTCTTCTAGAAATAGATGATTTAGGAAAGTTCAATCACAGCCTCATGATCAAAATCTAGATATTGTATTGTTCAGCTACTGTCTACTGTTGAGTCAAAGCAAATGAGGTTACAAATGAAATACCTGTTGCAAGTAGTTATGCTATCTGTGCCAAGCAGAATCCTTGTTCTACCTGAGAATGCTTCAAATAATTGAAGATAGCTATCATGACTCCATCCACCCTACCTTTTTCTTCCTTTTTTTTTTAATGAGGCAATGGGGTAAAGTAACTTGCCCAGGGTCACAGAGCTAGTGAGTGTTATGTGTCTGAGGCCAGATTTGAATTCAGGTCCTCCTAACTCCAATATTGGAGCTCTATCCACTGGGCCACCTAGCTGCCCCAACCCTACCTTTTTCTAACCTAATCCTCCCCACTTCCTTCAATTGATCCTATTATGGCATGGTCTCCAGTCCTTCATCATCCTGATTACTGTCCTCTGAAAATATACCAGATTATCTATGTCCTTTCTAGAAGTGTGACATCCAGGATAGAACCCACAAAACAGATGTGGACTGCTCTCCTGAAGAACATCTCTGATAATTTGATCCTTATTTGTTTTAGAATCTTTACCTATTCTCATTCTGTTCTTGACTGACCATTCAACTTTCAGACACAACTGGGACAACCTCAATCCTTCTTTTTTGGCTGTCCTTCCATCAAATTCAGATTGGATTCTATGATCCTCATTTTCTTTGTTTCCCCACACAGTTGAAATATTCTGGCTTCCTCTCTGCCTTACACTGTGCTTAGCTATCCCAATGTGCTGCTAAATGGTTACTGAATTTCCAGCCTTGTCATCAGAGACACGTGATACCCAGACAGCAAGGATTTGACATTAGAAGCTGCAGCCACCATACAGTTTAATCACCAAACATTTAATAAGGACCTTATAGACAAAGCTTTGTTTTTTTTTTGTTTTGTTTTGTTTTGTTTTGTTTTGTTTTTAACCAAAGAGGCATATAAATGCAGATAGATTCTATTCAGTGAAAGAATTCACCAAGTCCCAATAAATTGAGTTGCAATCACTTACCTCTGTTCCCCCAAAATTCCTTGTTTTGTTGTTTTTTTTCTTTAAATTGTAGTCTTTTTGCAGTTTTTAACATATTTTAATTTTTACAGGATTGAAAACAACCTGGAGTGGGAATCCAGTAGTCAGGCAGCATGGCATAACACAAAGAGTTTAGAACTAGGAACTAGGACCTACATTTGAATCTTGCTTCTGAAATAAAATGGGCAAACCATTGCCCTTCTCTATTTCCCAGTTTCCTCTTCTGAAAATACAGTAGTTAGAATCAATGGCTTCTAAAGTTCTTTCCATTCTTCAATCTATAATTGAGAAGACCTGTGTTTTGACATTAGCCCTGCCACTCATCCCCAGAGTGAATATGGGCAAGATTAGTTTTATCTTAAAAATGAGAAGTTTGGACTATATGTTCTTTAAAGTCCCTTTTTGCTCTAATAGTTAGTGATTCTATTTCTTGTTGGTTGGAGGAGTTCTCAAATGTCCAAATAGAGAACATATCTGCAGAATGAAACCACAAATCTGTTAAATATCTAAGGATTATATTTTCACCAATTTTTAAGCATAAAATTTGAATTTTGACCTGTAATCCTTGTTCTTTTCTATATTCACACACACACACACACACTCACACACCTGTAATACAGTTCTATATTGACCATATCTTCCTCCAATAATTTTCATAATGGACTTATGGCTGATTTCACCTTGTTTTTCCCTCCAAACAATTTTGTTAAAAGAATCATAATGGGAAATACATACTCAGTTGACAAAGATCTGTTCAGCACTGAAGCATACCAAGATAGGTATTAGAAGCTGCTTAAGAACTCTTACCTTATTTCTATGTTCTATAGCTTCCTACAATAGCTAACATTTTGTCATACTGATGAAAGTTCTCCTTTCTATCCAAATGAAATCTCTCCTGCTTTTCTTTAAGGCCATTTTCTCTTGTGTGTGTATGTGTGTGTGTGTGTGTGTGTGTGTGTGTGTGTATGTGTGTGTGTGTGTGCATGTGTTTTCCTTGCCAAAGACAATCAGGATAAGTATTCAGTATTATTCTCATAAAAAAACCACTAATGCGTTTCTAGACCATAAATATGTCCTCCCTGACCCTCTTTGTTGTAGGCTGCCCATTGGATATCTTTAATCTTATGTGATATGACTTGTTTTTCTGCAATTTCATCATATTTGTCACTCCTTTCCCAAACTTTACTAGCTTTTTCCCATTTTTTCTTTGAAATGTATAACTAATAGTGAATATGATCACTTAGAAAGATCAAGCCATGTGGAGTATCATGAAAATATTCTTTCCAAGTATAAGCACATTCTCTCCATAGTCAGAGCACCATGTTTAATTCAATTTATTCAAATAAGTCAACAAGTCTTTGATAAGTGTACCCTGTATGCCAGGCCCTGTCCTAGGCACTAGATATACAAAGAAAAACATAAAATTAGTCCTTGCCCAGGGAGAATATACACTAGCCTACTACATGCTGCATTTTGTCATATTTATAAGTTCATTCTAAATGATAGTTCTCTCTGAGGCATTTATAAACCCCAAGAGTGTGTGTTTGTGGGCCCACACATGCACACATGCAAGTATGTGTGTGTGTGTGTATGTGTTTGTGTGTGTGTGTGTGCATGGGAGTCTAAGTGTATGTGTTCTTGCTATGAAATACTTCTGCACTTTTCTGCACTGCAGTGTAATGGGAAGAATATCAAATAGATCTAGAGTTCTAGGACCTGGATTCAAATCAAGCATCTGTTAGTTGCTTGCTATATGACTTTGAGCAAGTTACTTAAGCACTCTATGTTTCAGTTTTCTTATCTCTAAAATGAGGAAATTAGATTGTATAGTCTCGAAGAAATTTTCCAGGTGTAAATCTATGATTTTATATTTACCCCTGTGCTATCTTGCATTTATTTTGTTAGGTAAAAGAAATATTTGTCAACTTCAGGCTGCAGGGTGGCATAGGAGAAAGAATAATAGACTTTTAGTCAGAAAACCTGGGTTTAATTGCTGAACCAAATTCATACCCACTGCGTGACATAGAGTGAGTCAGTTAAGCTCACTGAGGCTCCTTTTCCTCATCCCTAAAATGTACATAATACAACTTATAATATGTATTTGTTTTGCCCACCATTTAGAAGAATCCTACAAGCACCAGCTAGTATCATAGAAGCAATATAGAAGTAGGAGTGAATTGATATGGATAAACATGATACTTTCATAGAGGGCCAAGGAATATATTTTTGATATCATATGTGCCTTTAAAATGTATCGCTCAGGTATCATGGTGATTAAATGTTTGCAGCTGCTGGGTAGCAAGTTTGGTGTTACAGATATTAGAGAGGACAGCTATATTAGTTGCTTAATATCCTCCAAAAGAAGAAAGAAATGGCTCCCATGTTTTCCTATGATTGCAAATGCTGCTCCAAGGGGCAGTAATGAAAGGAACATTCCATGTAGAATATGCAGATGGACAGTGTTTCATTGGCCCAAGTGCTCAAGGGTTTGTAAAAAACTTTGATTGAACCTATTGATGAATTCTTATGAAGGACAATCTCCTTCCAACTTGGAGCTGATATGCCTAAATAAAAAAAAAAAAGTAATAATAATAAAGTCAAAGAGAGAGCCTGGAAGTTACAAAAACAAACAAACAAACAAACAAAAAACAAACAAACAAAAAAGCAAACCAAAAAAAAAAAATAGTACTATGTGGCTATAAGGAATTTCTCATTTAGGAGACACTGAGACCAAAAAATAGGGTGCTGGAGTCCAACCAGAACTTCAGTCCAACAAGCCCTTGGTTGAACTCTGTAGTAGAACCTCTCCTTACAGAAAGGCAAAGGGCCTTGGGAAACAGAGATCAAGATAAACTGATATAGTAACAATAACCACTATGTACAACTAAAAAAGCCACATTGTCCTTTGCTACAAGTATAAGTAGGATGTGTACATTCATTCCAGGTCTACCTAAGAGAAAAATAAAACATTGATTTATCAGAAAAAGAAGTCCATTATATCATGATTAGGAAATGGCTATGCAATAACATATAGGGACTGACCATGAAACCCTAAACTCTACGTGTTCTCTCTCTAAAATGGGGGATTTTATATATATATATATATATATACACACATATATACACACATATATATGTATGTATATATACACACATATATACACATATAAACATAAACATGTATTATTATTTATTGTTTGATTTATTAACTGATTGATAGTCCATGTCATTATTAGAGAGACATATATCCCCTATTTCTGGCTTCTCAGTGGTGACATTAAGAAGAAACGACAGCCAGAAATCTGTGGACTATCAGACCTTGAAAACAGAAATCTGAGAGTATAAGTCTCTTAGGTGTCCAGACCTGAAGTAAATATGTTAGATGAGATGTTTTAAAAGCCAAGTACAATAGTACCACTGCTGCCCCCCTTCCCTAATTCCTAGAAACTTTGCCTATTTTAACATCTAAGTCTATCCTTCTCTTAGTTGATACTCTCGTTGCTGATATCTCAAGGAAACATACACCATCTAAAAATGCTGACTCATAATGACTTAAAGACAGTGGAATTGATCAGGAAAAGTCCGTAGTGGTCAAATGACTAGGGTAATAGTGTCAAAGACTTAGAACTGGAAGGGACTTCAAAAACCATTGAGCACCAGTTCTTTATTTTATAGATAAGTAAACTGAAGCAGGGAGGTTCAGTAACTTGTTCATGGTAACACAGCTACTAAATGTCAGGGGTAGAATCTGAATATAGGTTTTGCTAAATCTAAAATCAGTGCACCCTTTCCTATACTACACTGAAGGGAGCTGAGGATGGTTTCTCTAGTGCTCATAATGCTCGTAGTGTTTCTCTATTGCTCATAAATCTTGAGCAGTGTGGCCGTCTTTTATTATCTACTTGATCCCAATTAGACAGTACAAATTAACTTTTAATAAAGCTATTTGGTACAAAGCTCTCTCATCCCCATGTTCACTTCCCAAAATTTAGGACATACTATCTCAGAAGCACATAGAGTCCAGGGGAAAATTGGCTAAAGTTTAGAAAACATACGTGGCAAAGGAATAACTCTGGCTGAATAAAAGTCTTTCTGTCTTATATTTCAGGTAATGTTAGCCTGAGGGGTTTTTTTGTTTGTTTGTTTGTTTTTGTTTGTTTGTTTGTCTCCCTCCCCTCCCCCCCAAAGTAGCTTGGATAATCTAATGTTATCAAGATAAGTAGTGAAGAAGAGTTCTAGTTACGGAGAATCATGTCAGCCACCCAAAAAGAACCCTATCAAGGAAATAACATAAGAAAAGGGTTGATCAGTGGAGGATATAGTTACTTTCTATGGCCATTGATGTTCTTAGTTGTTTTAAAATATATATATACATATATACATATATACATATACACATATATACATATATACATATATATATATATATATATATGAAACTACAGCATGCCTCACTCTTCCTATCAGTATTATGGGGATAATGATAACTGAAGTGCCTATCTGCACCACAGATTTGTCTTGAGATTCTTTGCATGGAGTAAATAAATGCCTTATAAACCATAAAAAGCAATATACATATAAGTTATTATTATGAGAGCTATGTAACCTTGTGTACTTGGAAAGGGAAATATTAAGCTTTACTTGAAGAGTGCCAAATACCAAAATTCCCAAATTTTCCAGATTGGATCAATAAGACAGAGAATTGTCAGGTCTCCAATATGCACTCAGAGTATTTATGTGAGAAGGGGAGTCTCATACCTTACATATAAATATTATGTATGCATATATACATATATAATATATGCATATATATCACATATACAAAATATTTTAATAAAGATATTCAAGATTGAGAACATAGTTTTCTTATTTTAAAAGATTCCTAATAATGAATATGTATAAATTTTTTAAAAATATAGTATTCCTCTAATCCAAAATCCAGCATTCAGTATCTATTCTATTCTATTTTTTTCAGTTCTATTCTATCTTGCCCACCCTGATCTTCTCTTTCTCCTCCTCCTCTTCCTCCTGCTTTTTCTTCTCCTCCTGTTCCTCTTCCTCTCCTCCTCCTCCTCATCCTCCTCCTCCTTACTCTTCTTCTTCTTCTCCTCCTCCTCCTCCTCCTCGTCCTCCTCCTCCTTACTCCTCCTCCTCCTCTTCTTCTTCTTCTTCTTCTTCTTCTTCTTCTTCTTCTTCTTCTTCTTCTTCTTCTTCTTCTTCTTCTTC
>NW_020950401.1:13922-21468 GCF_900497805.2 Vombatus ursinus | reverse complement strand
GAAGATAATGTCCCACTGAATTAATATTTGTTGCTTTTTAAAGAAAGTATTTGATGAATTAGAACAAAATGAAACCTTGAAGGTTTTTATCAAAATGTCTCTCATCAGAATATCAAAATCATATAAGATGGCATGAAAAACTGGACTACAGATATTACTTTGTCCAACAATTTACTGACTATTGGCATCAAGTGAAGCATTAAACAGGGAGACAGGTGTTCTCTAAAAGTAACTGTAATTTAATTTTTAAAAATCATTATGCCTAAATGCCAAACTGGTGCTTGTCCAAAGTAGGCATAAGGATGATTTTATTTAAATTATTCAAAATATTCCTATCATTTCACTCTCTCTTTCCTCTTCCTCCTTTTTCTCTCTCCCTTAATCTTTGGCATCTAATTAGGTTTAGAGATTTGAAGTTGGAAGAGAATTTATAGTTCATCTAATGCTACTCCTCATTTTATAGATGGAAGTATTGAAGCCTAGAGATGTTAAGTAGTTACTCAAGGTCTCATAGTAAGTAGTAGAGCCATGATTTGAATATTGCTCTTTTAATTCCATATTCATCATTCTTTCCACTTCTTATTCTCTTTCTTCTAAATAAAAAACAGCTATTGCATTCTCTAAGAGGCAAAAGAGACTTGTGAACTATTCATGTGATGTGAATTTCATCCACATACATTTTACAGGGAAAGTTAATCTGTTAGAATCAAGTACAACTTATACATTTCTTTTGTACTATTTACCAAATTCTACCTAGAAGCCGACATTTGACTGATAACATTAATATTTGATAATGAGAACTATGCAGAGTATAATCATCTGATTGGTAAGAATGTAGAAGCAACAATGGCTAAAGAATAAAAAATCCACACTTTAATTGAGTTTAATTTCTTGTAATTCCCTAAAGCATAAAGAACCATTTTCTTATAACAAGGTGCCATGATGAAGATTTCATAAATTCACCATATATGTCTAAATGTAAACTTAAGGCATTTTAATTGAATTGCAGTTTATGTGTTAAATTTTCAAAGTAAACACATTTACAATATAAAATAGAATTGGTTTATGAGTAAATTAAATCAAGACTGTTTAGCAGATTCATTTGGAAGAACATAAAATGCCATCTGATTATTTGATTAAACCATTATGCCAAGGCAGCTTACTTCTTACTCTGCTCTGTTCCAATACATGAGGACACATTTGCTTTGGGGTGTGGAGGAGAGACATACCTTCCTAAAGTCCCATTCTCCTTATGGTCTCTGAATTATAACAGGCAGGAGGAACAATACTGTCCTAAGGGCAATGGTAACAAAAAGGGGGTTAAGCCTGTCATAAGATAAGACTAAAATTAACTAAATCTAATCAGTCATTTATATTTATTTCTGCATTTTAATTACTTTTATTGTTGTAACTATTATATTCATCATTCTTGAAAATATATTTCCAGGGAGGAGAGCCAAGATGGTGGACTAAAGGCAAGGACTTGCCTGAGCTCTCTCCCAAACCTCTCCAAATACCTTTCAAAAATGACTTTAAATAAATTCTAGAGCAGTAGAACCCACAAAAAGATGGATTAAAACAAATTTCCAGCCTAAGACAACTTGGAAGGCCGGCAGGAAAGGTTTGTTGTACCAGGATTAGAGAGAAGCGGACTCCAGTGAAGGCTTAATCAAGGCAGATTTGGCACCAGCAAACTCACAGCAGGCCTTGGGGTGACTGAATCATTTGCAGCAGTGGTGGTTTTCAGACCTCTCAGCTCACAGACACTAAGGACAACTTAGAATATCAGCAGGAAAGGTCTGTTGTGCCTGGGTGAGAGTAGAGTCCAGTCCAGCACAGGCCACACTAGCACAACCCTGGCCACAGCAAACCAGGAGCAGGCATTGAGAGTGACTGAATCAGCAGTGGTTGCTTCTGGAACTCTCAGGCCCCAAACAGTAATGGGGTAGAACTATTGGTCAGAAGGAGAATACAGGAATCACTTTGCTGCACTGAGGCAGGACTTTGTTGCCTTGCCCATACTTGGATCAGGGTCATAGTCCTAGGAGCAAATTGGAAATAGTTCAGATAATCCAGTGTTTAAGTAATTGTACAGATTTTAATAAGATGCAAACCCCAGAGGATTTAAGCTAACTATGGAGTATAGAGCAATAGATGATATATTGTTAGAGGTGGCGAGGCCCTTAGTGATGAACTTGTTTGAAACCCTCCCTTTACAGAAAGGGAAATTCAGAGGGTGTGAAGGGTCACAGCAAAGGAGATAATATGTATTTGTGTGTTTAGATGGAAAGCATATGGAGAGAACATGTTGGTTATATCAAAATAATTAAACTCTTAAAAGCAAAAAAAAAAAAATAAAAAAGATCCTAGACATCATCTTTCATGAAATTATCAAGGAAAACTACCCTAATATTCTAGAACCAGAGGGTAAAATAGAAATTGAAAGAATCAATTGATCATCTCCTAAAAGAGATCCCAAAATGAAAACTCTCAGGAATATTTTGACCAAATTGCAGAATTCCCAAGTCAAGAAAAAATATTGCAAGCATCCAGAAAGACACAATACAAGTATCATGGAGCCACAGTCAGGATAACACAAGATTTAGGAGATTCTGCATTAAAGAATCTGAGTGCTTGGAATATGATATTCTGGAGGTCAAAGGAGCTAGCATTACAACTAAGAATCATATACCCAGTAAAACTGGGTATAATCCTTCATGGGGAAAATGGACATTTGATGAGATAGAGGACTTCTAAGCATTATTGATGAAAAGACCAGAGGTGAGTAGAAAATTTGACTTTCAAATACAAGACTCAAGAGAATTATAAAAAAGTAAACAGGAAAAGGAAATCATAAGAGACTTAAGGTTAACTGTTTACATTCTTTCATGTTAAGATGATATTTGTAACTCATAAGACCTTTTTCAATTATTAGGGTAGTTAGAAGGGCACAGGTATAAGTTGAATATGAAGAGATGACATCTAAAAATTAAGTGGTGAGAGAGGAATGTACTGGGAGAAAGAGAAAGGGAGGTAGAATGGGGTAAATCATCTCACATAAATGAGGCAATTAAAAGTTGTTACAATGGAGGGGAAGAGAGGAGAGGTGAGGGGGAGTGAGTGAACCTTACGCTCATCTGAATTGACTAAAGGAGGAAATAACATACATACTCAATTGGGTATAGAAATATATGTTACCCTACAAGAAAGTAAGAGGGGAAAGGGATAAGAAAGTGGTAGTGGTAATAGAAAGGAGGGTTGATTGGAGGAGGGGATAGTCAGAAGCAAAACTTTTTTGAGGAGGGACAGGGTAAAAGAGAGAGAGAATAGAATAAAGGGGGGGATAGATTGGAGTGAAATACAGTTAGTGATAGCAACTGCAAAAAAATAAACAAGTTTCTCTGATAAAGGCCTCATTTCTCAAACATATAGAGAACTGAGTCAGATTTACAAAAATAAGATATGGACAGTTTTCAGATGAAGCAATTAGAGTCATCTATAGTCATATGAAAAAATATTGAAACTCACTATTGATTGGAGAAGTGCAAATTAAAACACTTCTGAGGTACTATCTTATACCTATTAAATTGGCTAATATGACAGAAAAGATATATGACAAATTTTGGAAGAGATGTGGGAAAAATGAGACATTAACACATTGTGGGCGGAGTTGCGAACTGATTCAACCATTCTGTAGAACAAATTGGAACTATGTCCAAAGGGCTATAAAACCTTAAATACTCTTTGATCTAGCAATGCAAAGAGATAAAATACTAAAAGGAAAATGACCTATATGTACAAAAGTATTTATAATGGCTCTTTTCTGGGAGAAGACAATTAGAAATTGAGTGGATGAACATCAATTGGGGAATGGCTGCACAAGCTGTGGTATGTGATTATGATGGAATACCATTATACTCTGAGAAATGACTAGCAGGATTATCTCAGGAAAAAAAAAACATGGAAAGACTTGCATGGGCTGATGCAAAGTGAAATATACAGTGTACAAAGTACAAAGTACAAAGTAATAGCAGTATTGTGAGATGATCAGCTGTGAATGACTTAGCTATTTTTAGAAATACAAAGATCCAAGACAGCTCCGAAGGACTAATGATGAAAAATGCTATCCATCCTCAGAGAAAGGATAGATGGTGTCTGAATACAGATTGAAGCATATTTTTGTCTGTTTTCTTTCACAAGCCTTATTATTATGGAAATGTTTTGCATGACTACACATGTATTGAATTGCTTGCCTTCTCAATGGGGGTGGGGAGGGAGGAAGGGAGAGAATTTGGAATTCAAAATTAAAAAAAATGTTAAAAATTGTTTTCATATGTAACTGGGTGGGGAATAAAATACTAAATTAAAAGAAAAAAAGAAAATAAATTTGTCACCTCAGATTTTCTGTACTTGAACTATAACAATTAAAAGTTTGACTCATAAGTAAGAATTAGAAATGGGTTCTGAAGATGAACAAGATATATTTCCTTTGTAGGTTCATGGGCTCACTGCTTTTCCTTTTTTTATTTTTCTATTTTTTCCTAGACATTTAAATATGATATTCCTGGAATTTGATGTAGCTTCATAAGAATTTTGGTTAGAAGTGTAACTTGCTAAAGACTTCTGAAATGCTTGTTGATATATTTTAAATTAGCTTCCCCTTAAAATAACATAATTATTATTGAATGCAACCATGATGGTTTCCTATGAGATGTCTCCTTGAAAAGAATTTATAGCTTAATAAGGGAGAAAGATTAACACAAATATAACGCAAAAGTATGCCTGTGATCAATACCATATTGGCAGTACCAATACTGAGCTCAAAGGAAAGAGAATATTCCATTCTGGCTGAAAATATGGAAGAAAATCTTCTTGTAGGAGGTATAAATCTCCTTGCGTGTAAATAAATGTAAGATTTCATCAGTTGGAGTTGGTTTAGCAGTAGGACAATGGGGAAGTGGAAAGATTAACAAGTAAAAATAGATAGTGGCAAGTCATTAAAGGTTTTAGATCAAATGTGAAGTAATAAGGGCTTGAACAAGGGTAATGAAAGTGGTAATTGAAAGAATTAAGCAGAGTGAATCTAGTGCAATGAAAGACTCTGCAAAATTTAGAGGGTGATTGGATTTAAAGGTTGAAAGACAAGCTGAGATTACTTTTGCCTAAAGAGGTCTTCTCCCTCTCCCTTGCCTTCTGTTTAGAGGAAAATTGCAAGAGCAAATTTCCTATTTTATTAAAAATAGTTTTTACTTTAAAATCAGAAAAAAAGTTTGATCATCTTAGTTATTAATTTGAAAAATATGAAAAGGGTAAATTTATATAACTATTTTCTCATCCACAGATGTGTGTAGAAACATAGGCATACATACATATGCACATACACATACAAATATACATACACCCATATATGTGTGTGTATATATATATATATATATGGTTATTTAACTGAGTATCGAGCATAGGTTGAAAAATAATGTCAGGATCAGGATATGGGTTGTTCATAAACTATAACAGTCTAAATATTACATCACCTAGTATAGTATGCAATTTTTGACTTTATAGCTATCATTCAACTTGTGTTCATATGAAATATTTTAGTATTGATTTTAAATACAGTACAATGTATAACAATAGGCAATTTTACTAATTGCATTAAACTATTGTTTTAATTATTTTTCTTTGGTTTATCACCAGATGAACTGAGACTATGCAAAAAAAATAAATATACATTTAAAATCCATACATTGTAAATGGATCATAATTTCAGGTAGAATGCATTAGCAGTAAGAAACACTGGGAAATCATTTTAAATTAGGGGAGATAAAAACTGAATCTTGAAGGAAACAAATGAAGCTAAGAGGTGAGAGTAAGAAGGGAGATTATTCCAGGCATGAGGAACAGCCAATGAAAAAGAAAAGTACCGATAGGAAGTGTCACACAAAATTTTGCTCCAGTGCTTAATAAACAACAGGGACTTCAATGTCATGTAATACCCAGAAGGAAATAAAATGCAAGATTAGAAAAGTAAGAAGTGGCAAAGGGCTTTACAAAGAAAGGGGGCTGAGAAGAGCTTTACAAGCCAAACATAATACTTTATATTTAATCCTAGAGATAATATGGAATCATTGATATTTATACTGCAGATGTTTTCCATAGATCCTTCTAAGTCTAATAATCTCTGATTTGGTGAATATTCAGGTAGATTTCTATGACATCCTTTGGGAAATTTTGAATTTGGAATCTCAGTGCTTTATATCATTAATAAATTATTTTGGAAATATTTTCTAATTTGATAATATATTTACTATGCAAAATAAATTTAGAAGATAGAATTTCTGGATTTGTCTGACAATATCAAAATAAGATTTAAATTATACAGTAATTTATTGCAATAGTCTGATTAGTTATTTTTCAGTTTTTCAAAATTTTTCATATTTTGAAAAGCCATTTACTATCACTTGATGATATCTGGCAGACATAGCAAAATGTTTTTGATTGAATAAAATTAAGTAGTATCATTATTCACCAATTAATGTGCATTGTACATTTAGATGGAAAACAATTCAGAAATTAACTTATCAGTCATTAAACAAAATATCACTCTTTTCTTGTACTACTATAATGTTAGGAAATAAATGAGGATTATAATTAATAATATCTTAAATACACAAAATCAAATATTGATATTTTCACAAAAAAAGTCATGATTAGTTTTTCATAGGGGTCAATGAAATATGCAATGTATTTCCTAACAGTTTCCCTCATTTGCAGTAACATACCTTTAAATTGTACTCTTGATCCTTAGGAATGAACAAGTTAAAATCCAGATCTGTTAAAAGAGAGCCATATATAAGAGAAACTCTTTAATGTCCGTGGACAGATTAATTAGAGTTTCATGATGTGTTTTAAATAATTTATTAAACAGTAAGTTATGTTGTTTCTGAAGCACAAGTTTGAACATGTAATTCTCCCTGAAGAAATTTCAGTAGCTTCCCATTTATTGTCTTTAAGATAAAAATAAAAATTACATTGGCATTTAAAGCCCTTTGAGTGTGTCTGCAGTTTATCTTTTCCAGAATGATTCAATTCTCCTCTTCATAATATCTCTGCTTCTGTGAAATTGACCTACTCGCTCTTTATCCATACCATTAATAATAGCTACACTTTATATAGAATTTTAAGGATTGTAAATTGGTTTAAATATTATTTTACCTTGACAACAACTATGGAAGATAGGTGCTATAATTATCCCCATTTTAAAGATGTGTAAAATTAGTCTGACATAGGGTAAATGATTTGCCCAGAGTTACCTTCTATCTAAAACTCTGTACCATTGCATGCTCTTCTTACTCATCTCCATGTCTTAGATTCTCTTGTTTCCTTCAAGGTTCAACTCAATTCCTTCATGATATGTTTTCTTCCTTCCTTGTTTCCTTCCTTCCTTCCTTCCTTCTTTCTTTCCTTCCTTCCTTCCTTCCTTCCTTCCTTCCTTCCTTCCTTCCTTCCTTCCTTCCTTCCTTCCTTCCTTCCTTCCTTCCTTCCTTCC
>NW_020950401.1:0-13522 GCF_900497805.2 Vombatus ursinus | reverse complement strand
TTTCTTTCTTTCTTTCTTTCTTTCTTTCTTTCTTTCTTTCTTTCTTTCTTTCTTTCTTTCTTTCTTTCTTCTATAACTATCATATTACTTGGATCATGATAATCTTAGGTGGGACTACTCTAATACCTCCCTGTGGGTTCTTTTTGCATTCAATCTCTTCTTGATTCAATGTGTGCCAGATATTTCCACCAAGTTTGTTGTTGTCATTTCTTTGGGGATTTTCATGGCAAAGATAGTGGTTTGGTTTGTCATTTCCTTCTCCAGCTCATTTTACAGATGAGGAACATAGGGAACCAGGGTTAAGTGACTTGCCCAGGGTCACACAGTTAGCAAGTGTCTCATGTTAGATTTGAATTCGGAAAGATGACTCTTCCTGATGCCAGGCATGGCACTCTATCCACTACACTAACCATTCAATATTATCATGGAATTACTACAAAAAATAAATAAAAAAGTCAAAGAGTATCTGTTCTCCCCAGGATAAATCCAATTTAGTTTGCAAAGGAGTATGGGACTTTATGTACACTTTTAGATTATACTTCCCAGAAACCTGTGCACAGGTTTCATTGGTTTGGGGGAAAGCCTTCCTGGAGACAGTATAGTGTGAAAAGGATTCTAAAGTTTGGGTAACATTTTAATAGTTACATATTAGAGGTGGGGCACAGAAAATCAAGGTATAGGAAAAAAAACCTGTAGAAAAGCATGGATGGGGGAAAATATGGAATAGCACATAATCTGGTGATAAAACAATAAGTATTCAAGTGTACCTTAATTCTAGAACACATTTTAGTTAACAGAATGAGATAATCCTGCAAAGGTAAATTGGACTTTTATTGCAGAGGACATTGATTTCCAAGAAATCATTTTGAGGTATTAACAAAACAAAATGCCAGAGTACATCTGTGTATTGACGGATTACTCTGTCATTTGTCTGAAGGATGAATTAGAGATGGAAAGCCTGGAGACATACATGTGCAAATATGGCAGTAGTATCCTGAATTCCATCCAGGAACTGCTCCAGACTCTCTGGACTTTTACTTCTGTTGTGCTCCATCAACTTTCTTATCCTTGCAGCTGCCTTCCCCACTCTATTCCAGTAGCCTTCTCACACTGAGTTACCACTACTCCTGCAGCCATCTCATCCTGGAAAATCCCTCTTTCCCTGAAGCTGCTTCTTTTAATTAGTCATTTCCTCCTGGAAACTCCATTTTAAGGAAGGTTTCCAAACCAGTCCTTTTAAGTCTTATTATACTCCTAAATTTTTAGACTGTTGTTTTCATCATATTTCCATGTAGGATCATTCACCTTTCTCCCCTTCAGCTTATCTTTATATCTTGTTTTCTCCCATTAAAATGTTCCCTTGAGGTCAGGAACTATCTTTCCTTTCCTTTTGTTTGTATACCATGAGCTTAACACAGTGCATGGACATACTAACTGCTTAATAAATGTTCATTGACTTGAAAGCACAAAAAAAAAAAGAGAGAAAGTTAGCAGGTAATAAATAAGTGACATTTAGATTAGAAAGGGAATGGCCAGGCATACTATGGGGAAAGCTATGGCTACTGGATCACTTGAATTTGGGAGTCCTAAACTACCAAATGCTAAGGTGTCTGAGTGAACTTTTAAAATGATATGGTGACTATCCACACTCAGAGAAAGAAATATGGAGTCTGAATGCAGATGGAAGCAGACTATTTGCTCTCCTTTTCCTTTGCTGTTTTGTTTTATTGATTCATTCTCATGGTTCCTCTCATTAGTTATAATTGTACTTTACATCATAACTAATGGGAAAATATGATTAATATGACTGTAAAAGGTTATAGGCCATGGAGGGGGGGGAAGAAGTGAGAGGGAGAGAAAATTTTAAACTCAAAATCTTATGGAAGTGAATGCAGAAAACTAAAAATAAATTAATTAATTTAAAAAAAAATTATATGGTGAGCCCTGAGATTGGGGAGGCAAAAGGTTGCCTAAGAAGGAAGGAATGAACTGCCAGTCAAAGCTCCTGTGTTTCTCACTACTGATATGAGGCCTGTTTAGTGGCCTCTGTCCTTTCAGGTTGGAAAAGATGGGGAGATCTAGTCTCAAAAAGATTATAAGAAAGGGGCAACTTGTGGGAGAAGAAGAGATATTGTAGAAGTGCAGATAGCAGGACTTGACTATATGATTTAATATGGGAGATGATAAAGAGAGATAAGTGAAAGATGACAATGGTGTCTAGGAAAATCAGAAGGAAGAATATATATTTAGTTGAAAAATAATAAATATGTTGGTTTGGGTTTATTAGTTAGAATTTGTCTCCAACAAAGTGCAAGCTCTTTGAAGAAAGGATGGATTATTTCTTTTTTGTTGTTGTTGCATCCCAAGCCCCTAAGACAATACCTGGTACATGGGAGAAATTTGATAAATATTTGTTGATTACTGGATTTATTGAATATAGATTTTTACATAAATGAGGGAAATCATGTGAAGATGTTCAGTAGATGAGTAGAAATGTAAGTCTGGCACTCAAGAAAGAAGCATGAATTATAGATATACATTAGGGACTCGTATATAAAAATGATGATTAAAGCAACAGTTTATATACAGCTGTCAAAAAAGACAATAGAGAAAGAAGAGAAATGGGTTCAAAAAGAAGACTGGGAAATATTGAATAAGTGGCTGGGAGAACAAAAACAGGAAAAGAAACGAAAGACAAACAGTAAAAGGTGCAAGGAAATGAAGAAGGAGAAATAAATGGCATGAAAACAAACATGTAAAATGTTTTAAGAAGAGTACAGAGATTGTTTAGAAAACTATTTCAGAAGACCTTAGGAATGTAAACAAGTTGCAAAAGTTGAGAACTATTTGGATGGAAAGGAAGTAATATGTATCACTTTCTAGTCATCCTTTTTAGAAAGAGGATGTAATCTTTGACTTTTCTAGTGATGTTGTTCTATGTAACTATTTAACTTTTAACATGATTAAATCTTATCTCTCCAATGAAATTATAATCTCCTTGAGATCTGAGACATCCTCTATGTCTTTGTATCAATTAGTCCAAAGACTATCTTTTGCTTAATTTTATTGATGTATAGAAAAGCGTGCTTGTGCAAAAATTATAAAGTACAATAAAATAAAACCATTTTACTTCCTTAATTTCTAATCTCTCTGATTTTGTTGTTACCCTCATTTACAACAGTTTGCCTTATCTTTCAAGAACTCTATTAACATTATGTTCATTTAAATGACATGAAACCATCATCAGAATCAGCATTGGTCTCATTATCACTGTTGACCAAAGTAACAGCATCTGTCTCCTGCTTCCCTGTTGAGCTGATCTCTTGTGGGGCTCAGAAGATGAGTTTAAATATTAATGTAGCAACTTTATTGTGTTTGGAATTAAAAGTACCCAGTTGAGAGACAGACATAAATAAAGGAATAATGTATTTTCAGTTTTCACTTTCAATGTTAGAGTATTTTTTTTTCTCATTTCCTCTAAAGTGCTTTCTTTGTCTGAGGAATGATGTGGCTTCATTTTGCTTTTTTTTTTTCTGTTATGTGTGTATGTCTGTAGGTATATGTGAATGCATGTGCCAGTGAAAAAACACAAAGAAGCAGCAAGTTGGACAGTATATCTAAGATATAGATGCTGGGTGGTGGAGAGAGAGAGCAAGGGGAATAAAATTTTGGAAGGTTGGAAAAGTTGGAAGGCAATGGGTTATAAAGAATTTTAAATCCAGAATAAAAATTTATATGTAGTCCTGGAAGTATTAGAGAGGTATCAAGGCTCAATGAACAAGAATGTTACACAATCAGATGCATATTTAATTAAAAACAAACAAACAAAATAAAACAAAAAAAAGCACGGCATTTAGTGAAGGAAATGAACGGAGAGAGTATTAAGACAGCGAGACTAGTTAGAAGGCTATTTGTTAATTCTAATATTATATAAAGTCTTTAAAAATAGGAAAAATAATAAATACTACCAAATTCTTTCAAAGATACAAATATAGTTTTGATACCAAACAAGACAGAGTCAAAATAGAAATAAAACTATAAGCCAATATCCCTAGTGAACATTAAAAAATTTTAAATATGATATTAGCAAAGAACATAGAAACAGCATAAAGGGATTAAATGCAATGCCCAGGTTGAATTTATAGCAAGAATGCTGGGTTGATTTATTATTACACAGTTATAATCATAACAGACTGTATTAAAATAATTTTAATTGCATAATGATATCAACAGATACAGAAAAAGTGTTTGAAGAAATATTTGTTATATTGCTGGAAATATAGGTGGCAATAATGATCATTCTTGCTTTATTCCTATTCTCATTGAAAAACTCTATTTTATCATCAATAAATCTAATGCTGGTTCTCAGTTTCAGATAGTTACTACTTACATTAAGGAAATGACATTTCCATGTTTTTCAGTAATTTTAAGAGAAATATTCCTCAATATATTTCTACAAATACCTTTCTTCATCCATTGATATAATTATATGACTTATTTTTCTTATTTTTAACATTGTCTTTCATGCTTATAGCTTTCCTAATATTAAATCAATCGTTGTATATAATCTCTCTTCTCTTCCATACTGAGTGTTTCCAGTACTGCTGACTTGTCAAAGATTAAACTAATACAAAGCTGGGGATGTGGTTATTGAGATTCTCTAGTTCTCCTGTATGGAGGGAGGCTGACAATGACTTATGCATTATAGTCTTAACCTAGTTCCACTAAAATTCTATACTTAGTCATCTGAAGAATCAGCAGTTCATATTGGCACAGGATATAGTATATTTTAGAGCTTCAGAAACTATGTATGGTCTACAGCTGGAAGGTCAGGTGGGGAATTTATACAATCAGCAGACAAATGATAAGAATATAATGGTATAGCTATTTGATGACCACCCTTTCACTTCTAGGATTGTCACTAACAAAAACCATGTGATAGAAGTTGTTATTGTTGTGTTTGTCCTTCATTCTTAAAGAGGACCATGACATCAGGGAGATGATGAGATGATTTGCAATTGACTTTGATTTGAGTGAGGAAGTGTTGAGCAAGATCACTAGCCTCACTTTCTCTTCCAGACCTATCTGGGTGCAGTGGCCAGATGTTCATCAGGAGGACTAGAGATGGCTTAGGGTGCAATGAGAGGTCCCAGGCATTTTAAGCTAAGGTCTTTTCAGGTTCTCTCTTTGAGTGAGGTAATGCCTATTCAGTTGAATAAGCTTCTTTAAGAAGTGAGTCAAGGGATAGCCCCTGTAATTAAAAAAAAATCAAACTGGGAGAAAATGACCATCAGGGTTTCTGGCCAGAAGAGAAACAATCACCATTTACAGTCACTCTGGACCAGGAGGCCCCAAAAAACAACCACTAAGTGGTGGGCAGTGACCTATTGTAGTCCAATCTATGAGCTCCAGAGTGAATGTGGTTGAAATAGATGTAGACCATAAACCCAATTGTCATGTGGTATAATTAGCTTAGACTAACTAGCTTAGAGTTTGTTCCTCTTTTAAGTTTCTCTAAATTTACTGAAGAATACACTTGTCTCTTCCTGTTATCTAAGCTCATAACCTAGAACAGGTGCTTGCTTCCTCTCTCCTCTTCCACATCTGCTAAATCCAATCACTTGCTAAATCTCATCAGTTCTATGCCCTATTTTCTCTTATATCCTATGACTACCTAGTTTTGACACTAAAGACTTCTTGTCTGGGCTATCATAATAGCTTCCCAATGAGTCTCCCTGTTTATAGCTTCTCACTTCACAAATTTATCCTTCACACAATAGCTGAAATAATCTTCCCAAGGCACAAACCTTAGCAGGTTTTCTTCTTATTTGAAATATTCAGTGGTTGTCTGTTGATGATAGGATAAAAAGAATATTCATAAGCCTACCTTTAAGCATTTTTTATAACATGGCCCCAATCCACCTTTCCATTCTTATTTCAAATCATTTGTATACATATGCTGTATCTTCTGGCCAAACTGGACTAGATAACACTTACAGAAATCAATATGCTCTCTTTTACCTCCACATTTTGTGGAAAATGTTTCTTCACGCTTTGAATGTCCTCCTCCCAAATCTATGTCTTTTAAAATCCCTATTTTTCTGTCAGGCACATTTCAGGTGTAACTTCCTCTGTGAAATGTCTGGTTTGGTATTTTGACACTTGATAAATCTTTATAATTGAACTACATGTAATCAAATTGTTAGATTAGTCTCTGTTCTTATTGCAGAATCAGAGTCATTTCCCCTGAGTAGCAAGCTTAGAAACAATATGTGAATTTCTTCATTTTACAGATGAGGAAACAAAGTCTTACATTAAATTACTTGCTGAAGATCATACCAGTTTTTAGCAGACGTATGGCTAGAACTCAGCTGTCATGACTTTCATAGCATGCTCTTTTCATTGTACCACAAATTACCTTCCTTAAAAGCATATATTATTTTGCTAGTTTTAACCACCAAGTAAAACTGCTTCACAAGAACTTCCTTAATACATATAACTACCTTTAACTCATAAATGTTATCAGGATTAATTCTAAGGGATCACATTTGATATAAATTATTTAAATGTCTTAAGGATTTGTTGTTCCATATTTAGTCATATCTACTTAAACCCCTATGATAAGTATTATACTTGTTGAGAACTGAATGAACTTTAAAATACCCATTTTGAGATACTTAATATATATTTCTAGTATAATGATTGGTTAGATATTACTCATATTTTCTGACTTATTACTGATAAAGAGAGTAGGTATCTTAAATCAGCCAAAACTATCATGCAAATACACACAAGAGAAGTTCTTTAATGATGACTTGTTGTTTTAAAGAAAAATTAAAAGGCAAAAGCATAAAGACTAATACAGTTATAAAATATTAACACCAAAGATAATTTTAAAAAGCAGAATTATGGTTACAACTAGAAGAGTTAAAGTTTTCATTCACTTACTTTTTCAACAAAATTTTATTGAGCTCTCACTGTGCATGATAAACTCTTAAGTGGATATACTGTTCTTAAAACTACTAGGAATTTTTTTTAAAGAGGCAATTAGAATCTGTAAAATGATAAAACTAAGATTCTAGAAAGATAAAAATGATTTCAAACAAAACCATTGATTCTAGACTTAAAAAGGATAGATACAACAGATACTAAGCCTATCAGCTGATCTCGAGAATGTATTGCCAGTACATTTTTTAACAGTTCTCAGAGGGACTCTTCTAGAAATAGATGATTTAGGAAAGTTCAATCACAGCCTCATGATCAAAATCTAGATATTGTATTGTTCAGCTACTGTCTACTGTTGAGTCAAAGCAAATGAGGTTACAAATGAAATACCTGTTGCAAGTAGTTATGCTATCTGTGCCAAGCAGAATCCTTGTTCTACCTGAGAATGCTTCAAATAATTGAAGATAGCTATCATGACTCCATCCACCCTACCTTTTTCTTCCTTTTTTTTTTAATGAGGCAATGGGGTAAAGTAACTTGCCCAGGGTCACAGAGCTAGTGAGTGTTATGTGTCTGAGGCCAGATTTGAATTCAGGTCCTCCTAACTCCAATATTGGAGCTCTATCCACTGGGCCACCTAGCTGCCCCAACCCTACCTTTTTCTAACCTAATCCTCCCCACTTCCTTCAATTGATCCTATTATGGCATGGTCTCCAGTCCTTCATCATCCTGATTACTGTCCTCTGAAAATATACCAGATTATCTATGTCCTTTCTAGAAGTGTGACATCCAGGATAGAACCCACAAAACAGATGTGGACTGCTCTCCTGAAGAACATCTCTGATAATTTGATCCTTATTTGTTTTAGAATCTTTACCTATTCTCATTCTGTTCTTGACTGACCATTCAACTTTCAGACACAACTGGGACAACCTCAATCCTTCTTTTTTGGCTGTCCTTCCATCAAATTCAGATTGGATTCTATGATCCTCATTTTCTTTGTTTCCCCACACAGTTGAAATATTCTGGCTTCCTCTCTGCCTTACACTGTGCTTAGCTATCCCAATGTGCTGCTAAATGGTTACTGAATTTCCAGCCTTGTCATCAGAGACACGTGATACCCAGACAGCAAGGATTTGACATTAGAAGCTGCAGCCACCATACAGTTTAATCACCAAACATTTAATAAGGACCTTATAGACAAAGCTTTGTTTTTTTTTTGTTTTGTTTTGTTTTGTTTTGTTTTGTTTTTAACCAAAGAGGCATATAAATGCAGATAGATTCTATTCAGTGAAAGAATTCACCAAGTCCCAATAAATTGAGTTGCAATCACTTACCTCTGTTCCCCCAAAATTCCTTGTTTTGTTGTTTTTTTTCTTTAAATTGTAGTCTTTTTGCAGTTTTTAACATATTTTAATTTTTACAGGATTGAAAACAACCTGGAGTGGGAATCCAGTAGTCAGGCAGCATGGCATAACACAAAGAGTTTAGAACTAGGAACTAGGACCTACATTTGAATCTTGCTTCTGAAATAAAATGGGCAAACCATTGCCCTTCTCTATTTCCCAGTTTCCTCTTCTGAAAATACAGTAGTTAGAATCAATGGCTTCTAAAGTTCTTTCCATTCTTCAATCTATAATTGAGAAGACCTGTGTTTTGACATTAGCCCTGCCACTCATCCCCAGAGTGAATATGGGCAAGATTAGTTTTATCTTAAAAATGAGAAGTTTGGACTATATGTTCTTTAAAGTCCCTTTTTGCTCTAATAGTTAGTGATTCTATTTCTTGTTGGTTGGAGGAGTTCTCAAATGTCCAAATAGAGAACATATCTGCAGAATGAAACCACAAATCTGTTAAATATCTAAGGATTATATTTTCACCAATTTTTAAGCATAAAATTTGAATTTTGACCTGTAATCCTTGTTCTTTTCTATATTCACACACACACACACACACTCACACACCTGTAATACAGTTCTATATTGACCATATCTTCCTCCAATAATTTTCATAATGGACTTATGGCTGATTTCACCTTGTTTTTCCCTCCAAACAATTTTGTTAAAAGAATCATAATGGGAAATACATACTCAGTTGACAAAGATCTGTTCAGCACTGAAGCATACCAAGATAGGTATTAGAAGCTGCTTAAGAACTCTTACCTTATTTCTATGTTCTATAGCTTCCTACAATAGCTAACATTTTGTCATACTGATGAAAGTTCTCCTTTCTATCCAAATGAAATCTCTCCTGCTTTTCTTTAAGGCCATTTTCTCTTGTGTGTGTATGTGTGTGTGTGTGTGTGTGTGTGTGTGTGTATGTGTGTGTGTGTGTGCATGTGTTTTCCTTGCCAAAGACAATCAGGATAAGTATTCAGTATTATTCTCATAAAAAAACCACTAATGCGTTTCTAGACCATAAATATGTCCTCCCTGACCCTCTTTGTTGTAGGCTGCCCATTGGATATCTTTAATCTTATGTGATATGACTTGTTTTTCTGCAATTTCATCATATTTGTCACTCCTTTCCCAAACTTTACTAGCTTTTTCCCATTTTTTCTTTGAAATGTATAACTAATAGTGAATATGATCACTTAGAAAGATCAAGCCATGTGGAGTATCATGAAAATATTCTTTCCAAGTATAAGCACATTCTCTCCATAGTCAGAGCACCATGTTTAATTCAATTTATTCAAATAAGTCAACAAGTCTTTGATAAGTGTACCCTGTATGCCAGGCCCTGTCCTAGGCACTAGATATACAAAGAAAAACATAAAATTAGTCCTTGCCCAGGGAGAATATACACTAGCCTACTACATGCTGCATTTTGTCATATTTATAAGTTCATTCTAAATGATAGTTCTCTCTGAGGCATTTATAAACCCCAAGAGTGTGTGTTTGTGGGCCCACACATGCACACATGCAAGTATGTGTGTGTGTGTGTATGTGTTTGTGTGTGTGTGTGTGCATGGGAGTCTAAGTGTATGTGTTCTTGCTATGAAATACTTCTGCACTTTTCTGCACTGCAGTGTAATGGGAAGAATATCAAATAGATCTAGAGTTCTAGGACCTGGATTCAAATCAAGCATCTGTTAGTTGCTTGCTATATGACTTTGAGCAAGTTACTTAAGCACTCTATGTTTCAGTTTTCTTATCTCTAAAATGAGGAAATTAGATTGTATAGTCTCGAAGAAATTTTCCAGGTGTAAATCTATGATTTTATATTTACCCCTGTGCTATCTTGCATTTATTTTGTTAGGTAAAAGAAATATTTGTCAACTTCAGGCTGCAGGGTGGCATAGGAGAAAGAATAATAGACTTTTAGTCAGAAAACCTGGGTTTAATTGCTGAACCAAATTCATACCCACTGCGTGACATAGAGTGAGTCAGTTAAGCTCACTGAGGCTCCTTTTCCTCATCCCTAAAATGTACATAATACAACTTATAATATGTATTTGTTTTGCCCACCATTTAGAAGAATCCTACAAGCACCAGCTAGTATCATAGAAGCAATATAGAAGTAGGAGTGAATTGATATGGATAAACATGATACTTTCATAGAGGGCCAAGGAATATATTTTTGATATCATATGTGCCTTTAAAATGTATCGCTCAGGTATCATGGTGATTAAATGTTTGCAGCTGCTGGGTAGCAAGTTTGGTGTTACAGATATTAGAGAGGACAGCTATATTAGTTGCTTAATATCCTCCAAAAGAAGAAAGAAATGGCTCCCATGTTTTCCTATGATTGCAAATGCTGCTCCAAGGGGCAGTAATGAAAGGAACATTCCATGTAGAATATGCAGATGGACAGTGTTTCATTGGCCCAAGTGCTCAAGGGTTTGTAAAAAACTTTGATTGAACCTATTGATGAATTCTTATGAAGGACAATCTCCTTCCAACTTGGAGCTGATATGCCTAAATAAAAAAAAAAAAGTAATAATAATAAAGTCAAAGAGAGAGCCTGGAAGTTACAAAAACAAACAAACAAACAAACAAAAAACAAACAAACAAAAAAGCAAACCAAAAAAAAAAAATAGTACTATGTGGCTATAAGGAATTTCTCATTTAGGAGACACTGAGACCAAAAAATAGGGTGCTGGAGTCCAACCAGAACTTCAGTCCAACAAGCCCTTGGTTGAACTCTGTAGTAGAACCTCTCCTTACAGAAAGGCAAAGGGCCTTGGGAAACAGAGATCAAGATAAACTGATATAGTAACAATAACCACTATGTACAACTAAAAAAGCCACATTGTCCTTTGCTACAAGTATAAGTAGGATGTGTACATTCATTCCAGGTCTACCTAAGAGAAAAATAAAACATTGATTTATCAGAAAAAGAAGTCCATTATATCATGATTAGGAAATGGCTATGCAATAACATATAGGGACTGACCATGAAACCCTAAACTCTACGTGTTCTCTCTCTAAAATGGGGGATTTTATATATATATATATATATACACACATATATACACACATATATATGTATGTATATATACACACATATATACACATATAAACATAAACATGTATTATTATTTATTGTTTGATTTATTAACTGATTGATAGTCCATGTCATTATTAGAGAGACATATATCCCCTATTTCTGGCTTCTCAGTGGTGACATTAAGAAGAAACGACAGCCAGAAATCTGTGGACTATCAGACCTTGAAAACAGAAATCTGAGAGTATAAGTCTCTTAGGTGTCCAGACCTGAAGTAAATATGTTAGATGAGATGTTTTAAAAGCCAAGTACAATAGTACCACTGCTGCCCCCCTTCCCTAATTCCTAGAAACTTTGCCTATTTTAACATCTAAGTCTATCCTTCTCTTAGTTGATACTCTCGTTGCTGATATCTCAAGGAAACATACACCATCTAAAAATGCTGACTCATAATGACTTAAAGACAGTGGAATTGATCAGGAAAAGTCCGTAGTGGTCAAATGACTAGGGTAATAGTGTCAAAGACTTAGAACTGGAAGGGACTTCAAAAACCATTGAGCACCAGTTCTTTATTTTATAGATAAGTAAACTGAAGCAGGGAGGTTCAGTAACTTGTTCATGGTAACACAGCTACTAAATGTCAGGGGTAGAATCTGAATATAGGTTTTGCTAAATCTAAAATCAGTGCACCCTTTCCTATACTACACTGAAGGGAGCTGAGGATGGTTTCTCTAGTGCTCATAATGCTCGTAGTGTTTCTCTATTGCTCATAAATCTTGAGCAGTGTGGCCGTCTTTTATTATCTACTTGATCCCAATTAGACAGTACAAATTAACTTTTAATAAAGCTATTTGGTACAAAGCTCTCTCATCCCCATGTTCACTTCCCAAAATTTAGGACATACTATCTCAGAAGCACATAGAGTCCAGGGGAAAATTGGCTAAAGTTTAGAAAACATACGTGGCAAAGGAATAACTCTGGCTGAATAAAAGTCTTTCTGTCTTATATTTCAGGTAATGTTAGCCTGAGGGGTTTTTTTGTTTGTTTGTTTGTTTTTGTTTGTTTGTTTGTCTCCCTCCCCTCCCCCCCAAAGTAGCTTGGATAATCTAATGTTATCAAGATAAGTAGTGAAGAAGAGTTCTAGTTACGGAGAATCATGTCAGCCACCCAAAAAGAACCCTATCAAGGAAATAACATAAGAAAAGGGTTGATCAGTGGAGGATATAGTTACTTTCTATGGCCATTGATGTTCTTAGTTGTTTTAAAATATATATATACATATATACATATATACATATACACATATATACATATATACATATATATATATATATATATATGAAACTACAGCATGCCTCACTCTTCCTATCAGTATTATGGGGATAATGATAACTGAAGTGCCTATCTGCACCACAGATTTGTCTTGAGATTCTTTGCATGGAGTAAATAAATGCCTTATAAACCATAAAAAGCAATATACATATAAGTTATTATTATGAGAGCTATGTAACCTTGTGTACTTGGAAAGGGAAATATTAAGCTTTACTTGAAGAGTGCCAAATACCAAAATTCCCAAATTTTCCAGATTGGATCAATAAGACAGAGAATTGTCAGGTCTCCAATATGCACTCAGAGTATTTATGTGAGAAGGGGAGTCTCATACCTTACATATAAATATTATGTATGCATATATACATATATAATATATGCATATATATCACATATACAAAATATTTTAATAAAGATATTCAAGATTGAGAACATAGTTTTCTTATTTTAAAAGATTCCTAATAATGAATATGTATAAATTTTTTAAAAATATAGTATTCCTCTAATCCAAAATCCAGCATTCAGTATCTATTCTATTCTATTTTTTTCAGTTCTATTCTATCTTGCCCACCCTGATCTTCTCTTTCTCCTCCTCCTCTTCCTCCTGCTTTTTCTTCTCCTCCTGTTCCTCTTCCTCTCCTCCTCCTCCTCATCCTCCTCCTCCTTACTCTTCTTCTTCTTCTCCTCCTCCTCCTCCTCCTCGTCCTCCTCCTCCTTACTCCTCCTCCTCCTCTTCTTCTTCTTCTTCTTCTTCTTCTTCTTCTTCTTCTTCTTCTTCTTCTTCTTCTTCTTCTTCTTCTTC
>NW_020950400.1:0-2175 GCF_900497805.2 Vombatus ursinus | reverse complement strand
CTAAATCTATGATCCTATGAATTTAATTGAATTCCAACTCTAAATCTTTGATCCTATGAATTTAACTGAATTCCAACTCTAAATCAATGTTCTTAATAATTCAATTCCAATTCTAAATCTGTGATCCTGTGAATTCAATTAAATTTCAGCTGTAAGTCTATGATCTTATGAAAATGATTCAATTCAATTCAACAAGCATTTTTTTTAGGCACCTACTACATACTAGGCACTATGCTTGGTACTGGGAACACAAAGCCAAAAATAAAACAGTCCTTACCCTCTAGGAACTCATATTCCACTGGGGGAAACTACAGGCAAACCGACACAAGATATGTATCAAGTAATTTCAAGTGGTGGAGGTGAAGGACATTGACAGCTTGAGGAGGGGGCTAATCAGGAAAGTTTCAGGTGCGAGGAGCCCCTTGAACTGTAGCTAGCTAGGTGGTGCCACAGTGCACAGAGCACTGGACCTGGAGTCAGGAAGATATGAGTTCAAATCCAGTTTCAGACACTTACTAGCTGTGTGACCTGTATGCCTCAGTTTCCTAATCTGTAAAATGGGGGTTATACCAGCCCCTACCTTGCACTGTTGTTATGAGGATAAAACGAAGCGATATTTGTAAAGAACCATATAAATGCTAGCAACTTTCATTACTATTGAATGAAATTAGAGATTCCAAGAAAGGGAGGGAAGGAGGGAGTTAATGGGATGAAACGTGTACAAAGAAACAGAGGTGGAAAGATGGGTTGTTATGTGCGGACATCAAGCAGATGTGTTTGGGGTGGAACACAGAGTGCATGCAGGGGGGCACCAGGAAATCTGTCCAGAGAGATAGGCCGGAGTTAGACTTCGAAGTGCGTTAGATGCCAAACACTGGCCCACCAATCAGAACAAAGGAGAAACTCTGTGAATCTAGCTTCTATGTGTCAACTGCCAAAGAAGGGAGCTTTTGAACTGGATACCCCTTAGGGAGGAAATGAACGTACAGGGGAAAGTATACGAATACTTTGGAGAGGTTTCTTTTCTGTAGGAAGTTTCCTATCCAGGATTTGGCCTTTTGGAGCCAGCCTCCAGAAGAGTAAGCTCCCAATCCAAGGGACTGCTTTGTTTTGTCTTGGTAGCCTCAGTCTGGCACAGTGACTTGCACACTAGCAGGCACCCGATAAACACTTGCCTGCACGCCAGCAGGCACCCGATAAAGGCTTGTTGAATTCCATTGAATTAATCTTCTGTGATGGCAGGATGTAGTAAAAGTCCTTAGTGAGGTTTCCAGACTAGTTAGCTCAGGAGAACTGCTAGTTCTCCAACTCTAACCCTTCTGTAAATGCTAATGCTAATTTAGAGGCAGAGTATTGTGGCTGAAACAATGTTGAATTGGGAATCAGCAGAGACTTCCATTCCAAGCCTGGTCCAGCGCTTACCAGTTATATGACCGGGGTAAGCCTTAGTTTCCCCATCTGTAAAATGGGGATACCCATATGACTTACCTCACAGGGCTGTTGTGAGGAGTACATAGGATCCTGTCTGTAAAAGCACCTTATAAACCTTAAAGCACTCTACATATGCCAGCTATTACCTATTAATAATAAATTATCTGCTCACCTTGGGCAGTGCCCTTTAAGAAGTCAGCCTGGGAACTCCCACCCTCCCCAGTGAAACAATCGGTCACCATGGTGATGGGTCATTATTTGCTTTGCTCACTGTGGGAGGATTTCAGCATTGGCAGAGGTGCCCACCCCCTCCCCAAGAAGGAAGAAGCTGCCTCTATCAGCATCTCCCATTAGAAGAAAAACAAAGAGACAGTAACCCTCAGGGTTTTTATGAGTTGAAGATAATTTGCCTGCACAATGAACTGGCCAGGGTATCCCTGGGGCACTCAGCTTGGCAATTAGAAGAAGGAGAAAGGAAACCCAGCTCTCCTTCTTCCTGCCACAAAGCAATTTGGGGCCTGGGTGCCTCAAGGCACCACTGAGGTCTGCTGGTCCCAGGGACCACAAGGCTGGGTTTCCAGCCTGTCTCTGAGTTTTGTCCTCTGAAAAGCTCCCCTCCTCCCCTGGGTCTTTAGAACAAAGGGATCTGCAAACAGGCCTTCTCTGCTAGATGTGGGGAGAGTGACCATGGACAACACACACACACACACACACACACACACACACACACACACACACACACAC
>NW_020950399.1:0-2175 GCF_900497805.2 Vombatus ursinus | reverse complement strand
CTAAATCTATGATCCTATGAATTTAATTGAATTCCAACTCTAAATCTTTGATCCTATGAATTTAACTGAATTCCAACTCTAAATCAATGTTCTTAATAATTCAATTCCAATTCTAAATCTGTGATCCTGTGAATTCAATTAAATTTCAGCTGTAAGTCTATGATCTTATGAAAATGATTCAATTCAATTCAACAAGCATTTTTTTTAGGCACCTACTACATACTAGGCACTATGCTTGGTACTGGGAACACAAAGCCAAAAATAAAACAGTCCTTACCCTCTAGGAACTCATATTCCACTGGGGGAAACTACAGGCAAACCGACACAAGATATGTATCAAGTAATTTCAAGTGGTGGAGGTGAAGGACATTGACAGCTTGAGGAGGGGGCTAATCAGGAAAGTTTCAGGTGCGAGGAGCCCCTTGAACTGTAGCTAGCTAGGTGGTGCCACAGTGCACAGAGCACTGGACCTGGAGTCAGGAAGATATGAGTTCAAATCCAGTTTCAGACACTTACTAGCTGTGTGACCTGTATGCCTCAGTTTCCTAATCTGTAAAATGGGGGTTATACCAGCCCCTACCTTGCACTGTTGTTATGAGGATAAAACGAAGCGATATTTGTAAAGAACCATATAAATGCTAGCAACTTTCATTACTATTGAATGAAATTAGAGATTCCAAGAAAGGGAGGGAAGGAGGGAGTTAATGGGATGAAACGTGTACAAAGAAACAGAGGTGGAAAGATGGGTTGTTATGTGCGGACATCAAGCAGATGTGTTTGGGGTGGAACACAGAGTGCATGCAGGGGGGCACCAGGAAATCTGTCCAGAGAGATAGGCCGGAGTTAGACTTCGAAGTGCGTTAGATGCCAAACACTGGCCCACCAATCAGAACAAAGGAGAAACTCTGTGAATCTAGCTTCTATGTGTCAACTGCCAAAGAAGGGAGCTTTTGAACTGGATACCCCTTAGGGAGGAAATGAACGTACAGGGGAAAGTATACGAATACTTTGGAGAGGTTTCTTTTCTGTAGGAAGTTTCCTATCCAGGATTTGGCCTTTTGGAGCCAGCCTCCAGAAGAGTAAGCTCCCAATCCAAGGGACTGCTTTGTTTTGTCTTGGTAGCCTCAGTCTGGCACAGTGACTTGCACACTAGCAGGCACCCGATAAACACTTGCCTGCACGCCAGCAGGCACCCGATAAAGGCTTGTTGAATTCCATTGAATTAATCTTCTGTGATGGCAGGATGTAGTAAAAGTCCTTAGTGAGGTTTCCAGACTAGTTAGCTCAGGAGAACTGCTAGTTCTCCAACTCTAACCCTTCTGTAAATGCTAATGCTAATTTAGAGGCAGAGTATTGTGGCTGAAACAATGTTGAATTGGGAATCAGCAGAGACTTCCATTCCAAGCCTGGTCCAGCGCTTACCAGTTATATGACCGGGGTAAGCCTTAGTTTCCCCATCTGTAAAATGGGGATACCCATATGACTTACCTCACAGGGCTGTTGTGAGGAGTACATAGGATCCTGTCTGTAAAAGCACCTTATAAACCTTAAAGCACTCTACATATGCCAGCTATTACCTATTAATAATAAATTATCTGCTCACCTTGGGCAGTGCCCTTTAAGAAGTCAGCCTGGGAACTCCCACCCTCCCCAGTGAAACAATCGGTCACCATGGTGATGGGTCATTATTTGCTTTGCTCACTGTGGGAGGATTTCAGCATTGGCAGAGGTGCCCACCCCCTCCCCAAGAAGGAAGAAGCTGCCTCTATCAGCATCTCCCATTAGAAGAAAAACAAAGAGACAGTAACCCTCAGGGTTTTTATGAGTTGAAGATAATTTGCCTGCACAATGAACTGGCCAGGGTATCCCTGGGGCACTCAGCTTGGCAATTAGAAGAAGGAGAAAGGAAACCCAGCTCTCCTTCTTCCTGCCACAAAGCAATTTGGGGCCTGGGTGCCTCAAGGCACCACTGAGGTCTGCTGGTCCCAGGGACCACAAGGCTGGGTTTCCAGCCTGTCTCTGAGTTTTGTCCTCTGAAAAGCTCCCCTCCTCCCCTGGGTCTTTAGAACAAAGGGATCTGCAAACAGGCCTTCTCTGCTAGATGTGGGGAGAGTGACCATGGACAACACACACACACACACACACACACACACACACACACACACACACACACAC
>NW_020950398.1:0-18046 GCF_900497805.2 Vombatus ursinus | reverse complement strand
CACACACACACACACACACACACACACACACACACACACACACACACGCTCCTTACCTCCATCCCTTCCTCTTAATGATATTTCCCAGTACGACTTCGGCTCTGCAAAACAAGATGGAGACACAGGGATTTCATTAAGCCATTAGGGGAAATCACAGAAAATTGAAGCCAACTTGGTAATGACAACCAGATGCACCACAACTCTGCGATCTGGGAGTGCTGATGCCGTTTGAGGGATGGCAGGGATGATCATGAGGGGACCTGGCCCTAGCCTCTCTAGGAGGGGAAGAGGGAGAAATGTGGCATCCAGGCATTAAATGCCCTAGGGACTAGATGCCCCCAGGCAGCTACTTGGATCCATTGTAGGAGAGGAATGGAACTTTGGCCCAGATTTATGCCCACACTCAGAAAAGCCTGGCCAGGGCACGGCTTGGAGGTGGAGGCCAGGCAGCATCTGGACGCTGTTTGATCCACTGTGCCCAGAAACTCACCAGCAACAACTAGGCTGCCTCCCCTGGCCGACTGTTTCCAGACAATTACATTTTTAAAAAAGGTAAATTGTTCATGGAGTGGCAGTGTCTGTGGTGAAGGCCCCAGTCCTCTTAACTTCCAGAGACAATGATCATCTCTGTCAGAAGCTGGTGCCAAACTCAGAGGGCTGAGAGCTATGGGTGTCACTAGTGATTCGGGCGTGTATTGCAAATGTGTTTGGGGGTGGTGGTGAGGAGTGTTCCTTTTTTTAAATACTAAGTAGACAGACGCTGGGTTCTGGGTGATTTGTTCTGCTCTGTATCACTCTGAGTCCCCAACCAAACTTGGACAGAACCAGGTCAGCTGGCAGGCCTGCTGCCAGCTCGCCGTGCCATAGAGCCCCCGAGAGAGGTTCTGGGGATTTTTGGGGGTTGGTTTCTGCTGATAACAAAACGATCTGGGGTGAAAATCAAGAGATGGCTCAGGGTCTGCATTCAGCACTGCTTGTCCTGGACCCAAATCTGCTGGAGTCAGCCTCAGCAAGTCATTTTGCACATGTTTTGCACCCCCTTCCCTGGTCCCCATACAGCTACATCTATGAGGCCTCCATTTAAGAGTCCTTAGCATCCTTCCACCGCTTCAAGTGAAAGCTACCTGAGGGCAGCGACTGTTGTATTTTTGCTTTTGTATGTCCAGCACTTAGAAGAGTACCAGGCAAGTCAGTTTTTTCATCTGCAAAATGGAGGAGTTGGTCCAGTTCAGCTCTAGCCAGGATCCTGTGATTTTGTGAATTGCTGGCTAGAGGCATAGAAATCAGCTCAGATCCTGCACCTTTTTCCTCTTCCTTTAATCCAGGGGGTTTTAGTCTTTTTTTTTGGCATCCCAGACCCCTGTCGAAGCCTATGGACCTTTTCTCAGAACTGTATTTTTAAATGCATAAAATAAAATACGTAGGATTCCAAAGGAAACCAATTATATAGAAATAGGGCCATCTGAATATTAAAAACTCATTTACAGACCCTGGGTTAAGAACTCTGATCTGGTCCCTCCCTCTGCATCACGGGCTAGGCTTACAGAGAAAGATTAAAAGGAGAACCAAATGAGAAAAGAGGACCTGAGGGTGCATTCTTATGCCAGCAGGCTATTAGCTCATGCTGGTAAATTGGTGAAGTTTTCAGTGAGTCAAGACAGGAGTGGAGACATCGAATCTCTTTGGAAAGCTTCCCAAATGAGCATCTGTTGAGAGGCTGCAGACAGGCTGCCCCAGCCAGAGAAAGTCCCCATTGCCCCGGGCTTGGGCATGGGACCAGGGTTCATGTGCCATCAGCTTCTCTGTGCTTGGTCCTATTCATTATTCATGGCCAAAGCCATTCTAAGTTTGTTTCTGAAGGAAGACAAGAAGCCTCGGGGCTGTATCTTCCTGGGCTCCGCCCCACTCTGTTGTGAAGCTACCCTTGCTGAGGGAACAGGTTAGCTTTGAGTTGGGGGTCACAGGACCTTAAGTCTAGGGCCAGAGGAGGTTTTAGAGGTCAAATCCAACCCCTTCATTTCACAGATGAGAAAACTGAGGCCTTCAGTATTTTCATCTCTCTAGTATATAGAGAGGCAGAGCTGGAGTCAAGGAGACCTGATTCCAAATCTGCCCTCAGAACCATCCTAGCTTGTGTGACCCTGGACAAGTCACTTAACCCGTACCAGTTTTCTCATCTGTAAAATGGGGATGAATAACAGCACCTACCTCCTAGGGTTGCTGTGAGAATCACATGAGATAATATGTGTAAAGTCCTTAGCCCAGTGCTTGGAACAAGGCAGGTACTTAATAAATGCTTGTTCCCTTTCCCCCAGGGTCACAATAGCAAAGTGACTGAAGCAAGATTTGAACTCAGATCTTCCTGACTTGCTGTATTCCTCATGGTAGAATGCAAGCTCTTTGAGGGGAAAGGTTGTGCCCTTTTTCTAACCTTTATATTTCTGGGCCCTGGCACAGTACCTTGTACATAGTAAAGGCTTAATAAATGCTTCTTGAGCTGAACTGGGAGGGAGGCACAGGCTTACAGGTTTAGGGTTGGAAGGCACCTTAGAGGCTGTCTGTTCATAAAGCCACAGACCCGGAGAGGTTCACTAGTTTGGATGTTCCCTTCCATGTTCGGGAACCCCGAAATTCTTTTATTTGATCATTATCTTTTATGAATGAATGAAGCATTTATTAGGTGTTTACTATATGCACAGCTGGGGATACAAATAGAAAATGAAAACAGTTCCTGCTCTCTAGGGGCTGACATTCTAATGGGAAAGACAACCCCTATGGCAAGTTTAGGTCCCATGGGGCCGCGGGGGCAGTGGCAAAGCTGTGTCACCAAGGGGTTGTTCCCTGGGATGATGGCTGCAGGCACTGAGATGGAGGCATTGCTCTTCAGGGTCCTGGGCTGTGTCCATCAGCGGCCAAGGGAGATGGGGGTCGGGGGGGTGGTGCTCTGACTTGTCTGCACTTGCTGTCGCCCACGTCTCCCTCGGGGGCCTTGCTGCTTTAGCCACCTGTGGGTGGCAGCCGGTAGGCAGTTGGGGGGAGGGTGGGCCCCTTCTTCATAAGCGCTTCCTTTCGAGATGATGGCTGTGAGGGCGTGCTGCCCCTCCCTGGGCTCTGGTGACTCTGATTATTGGTGGCAGTTGGCTAAGTGGCACAGTGGACAGAGCGCGGGGCCTGGAGTCAGTTCAAATCCAGCTGCAGACACATCCTATCTGTGTGACCCTGGGCAAGTCACTGAGCCTAATTTGCTTCAACTTCCTCATCTGTAAAATGAACTGGAAAAAGAAATGGCAAACCACGCCAGTATCTTTGCCAAGAAAACCCCAAATGGGGTCACAGGATTCAGATACGACTAAAATAACAACACCAAATTCTGTGTGACCCTGGGAAAGTCACTTAACCTAATTTGTCTCAGTTTCCTCATCTGTAAAATAAGCTAGAGAAGGAAATGGCAAACCACTCCACTATCTTTGCCAAGAAAACCCCAAATGGGGTCACAGAGATTTGGATACAACTAAAACGACAACAAATTCTGTGTGACCCTGGGCAAGTCACTTAACCTAATTTGCCTCAGTTTCCTCATCTGTAAAATAAGCTGGAGAAGGAAATGGAAAATCACTCTAGTATCTTTGCCAAGAAAACCCCAGATGGGGTCACAAAGGGTCAGACTCAACTGAATAATAACAACAAAAAAGCAATTGGCTCAGCATTTGTTTCTGGTGGTGATGAGTAAGGTGGGCCCCTTCTCTGCAATGATTTCTCCCTTCAATGGTGGCTGCAGGGACTGGGCTGGAAGCAGGCTGGGTGGTCTGGGGGGCACTGCCATCCTCAAGACTCTTGGCTTTACGGTTCTTTATCATTCCACATTTCCCTCTGCCGTAAGACCCCTTACCTCTGTAGTTGGATTGTAGAGGGGAGTGATGGGAGGCAAGATTTATGTTGAAAGGCAGCATGGTGGATAAAGGGTTGGCCAATTACAAGTGACCAAATAGGGCAAACAAAGAAAAAAAAAAGACACAGTGGCTTTCATAGGCCCATGGAATGGGGAGTGCTGGATTCTGATTAGTTGAGGTCAGGTCTTCTAGAAGACGGAAAGAAACCTTGTCTTACTGACAAAATTGTACCCACTATGGAGAGAAGCATAGGGTTAGGGAGAATTCGCTGTGGGACTGGCTCAGGCAGCCATCTGAAGGAGACAGGCAAAGCAAGAATCTTTCTATTTTTGCATTATGTCTTGTGTTTAAGTGTCTGTAGCACCAGCTTGTGGGGCAACAAGGTGGTGCAGTGGATGGAGTACAGGCCTTGGAGTCAGGAAGACTTGAGTTCAAATCCAACCTTAGACACTTGCTAGCTGTGTGACCTTGGGCAAGTCACTTAACCTTCTTTGCCTCAGTTTTTTCATCTGTAAAAGAAGCTGGAGAAGGAAAACGGCAAACCACCCCGGTATCTTTGCCAAGAAAACCCCAAATGGGATCATGAAGCGTCAGACAAGACTAACGGATAACAACAAGAACAACACTGCTCCAGATTACTTATCACTCGGGGTGGAGGAAAGGCCTATCGCTTCTATGTGAAATTGGTAGAATCCTTGGCTGATGAGGCTTGGCTAGAGATACCCAACTAGAGGGAGATCTGGGACTTCAGCCAATGTGCCGCTATCTTTTCTTGTCCATTGACAGGAGTAGTTCTGCACAAAGACTGCTATCTTGCCCCAAATCACTAGAAAACCAATGGCATTGCTGGGTTTCCTGACTTCAAGTTTAAGGTCCTAGTACATAGGCAACATCATAGTGTTACATGAAAATTAAAAATGAAAAAAGAGGTGCAAATCTCTCTGCAGGATTCTAATATAAAATACTGAAGTCTCCCATCTACTGTAGCTTAGAAAGCCAAAGGCTGTGTAGACAGTTTGCAAGATTTAGCTCTGGAAGGGACTTGAAAGTTCACGCTCTCCCTTATATGGAAAGGCAGGGTGGTGCAGTGGCTAGAGGGTTGGATCTGGAGTCAGGATGATCAGGGCTCAAGTCCAGCTCTTTGGCCACTGTTGAATCACTTAAGCTCTAGGCACCCTGGGAAATCCTCTAAGACGGCTCCAGAGGGAAGGACTTTCCATGCTGAACATTCCTCGTACTAATGAAAAGCTCTTCACAACTTCATGCCCTCCTACCTTTCCAGCCCTCTTACACGGCTTTCCATGTGCCAGAGCACCATCTTCTTGTGGCTCCTTGCAATATGGCACCCCATCTCTCAACTCTACGTCTTTCCTTTCACTGGCTGGGAATACCAGCCTTTCTCGTCTCTGTCTCCCGTTTCACGGGATATCTTCCAGATTCAGCTCACACCCTGCCTTCTGCAGGAGGCCTTTCTGTAGGTGGGTCCCATTCAACACGACCACCTTCCCTCTGAGATCATTTCCCAATTACGCTGCATATATCTTATACATATAGTTATATGCATGTTTTCTCCTTCATTAGACCGTGAACGCCTTCAGAGCAGAGACCTTGCTTGGCCTTTCTTTGTATCGCCAGTACTTAGCACAGTGCCTGGCACATTCATCGTTGTTGAATCGTTCAGTCATGTCCAACTCTACATGACCCCATTATCTCTGTCTGGGGGGGCGGGTGGTTTCTTGGAAAAGATACTGGAGCAGTTGGCCATTCCTTCTTCCTCAAGACAATTTTATGTGTCCCCATTTTACAGATGAGGACCTGAGGCAAATAGGAGTTAAGTGACTTGCCCAGGGTCACAGAGCTTGTAAGTATTTGAACTCAGATCTTCCTGACTCTAGGTCCAATGCTCTACCCACTGAACTACCTAGCCACCTGGCACACAGTAGGTGCTTAATCAATGATGAATGACATTGATGGGTAGAAAACAAACAAGAAAAGTCTTCTTTGTTTCAAAAATGAGGAAAGGGAGGTCCAGGGAAGGTAACATACACAGGGGTCACCCCGGTAGTAAATAGCAGATCCAGATTTTGAACCCCAGACTTCTTTCTGATATTAGATTCTGTATTCCTTATACCACCCCATCTCATGAAATTCTGGCCATGGTGAAGAACTGACAAAAGGTTCAAGTGAATGATTTAGCAAACAAAAGATAGCTTTCGGAAACTGGGTGCAGGTGAGTGGAATGATTTGATTACATCCACTCTCTGAATTTTAAGCCAATAGCTGGGGCTGGAGTGGGCTGTGCTTTTCCATAATTGAGGAAGAAAGATCATTGCAGAGATACTAAGTGCTTAAAACGGTACTCCAGGGTAAAAGGTCCTCTCTTCTTGGCAGCCCTAATTGCAGCATTAAGAAAAAAAAAATGTATCAAGGAACACTGGACCAGGCACAGGTCATCTGCACGTAGGAGAGCTGAGCAAGATGGCTTAATCAAGTGCCTTGCTCGGTGGATCACCGTGGGCACCAGGGGGACAGAAGGCTCTTTCCTGTTCCAACTCGATTAGAAGTTCATTAAGCCTATGAAGAAGAACCCTGTTCCCGCTCCCGCCATGATATGGGCCTGCCTCAGTGGGAGTAATAACTTCCCAAAGCCAAAGAAAGCAAATTGCTGTTGTTATTGTTGAATTGCTTTTTAGTTGCGTCCAACTGCCTGTGACCTCATTTAGGGTTTTCCTGGCAAAGATCCTGGAGTGGTTTGCCATTTCCTTTTCCAGCTCATTTTATAGATGAGGAAACTGAGGCAAACAGGGTTAAGTGACTTGCTCAGGGTCACACAGCTAGTAAGTGTCTAAGGCCAGATTGGAACTTGGGTCTTTGCTCCAGGTCCAGTGCTCTACCCATTGTGCCAACTAATTTCTGGCACATAATAGATGCTTAATAAATTAATTAGCTAAAAAATTTATCAATTTATCTCTACAGAGCTTCAAGGTTTTCAGAGCACTTTCCATATATTATCTTATTTTAGCCTCTCAACAACTCTTGTTATCCTCATTTTTTGGACAAAGCAACTGAGGCCTACGGACCCTTTTGCAAAATCATGTTTTTAAATGCATAAGAAAAAATATATAGGATTGCAAAGGAAACCAATTAGATTGAAATACAGTTATTAAAATATTTTAAAATATATTTAAAAAAACCCAATTTCATGGACCCCAAGTTAAGAGAGCTGTCCAAGGAACAAAGCATAACGGATAATGTTGGATTTGGGTCAGGAAAGCTGGATAGAAGTACCCCACCTCAAGTATTTGTTAGCTGGCAAGCCAAGTAACATCTCTGGGCCTTTGTTTCTTCATCTGTAAGATGGGCATAGCAGTAGCCTTTCCTTTGCAGGGGTCAGATAAGATAATGTGTGCAAAGCACCTTACAAACCTATATGAATGTTGGCTCTTCTTATCATTCTTACTGCTGCCCAGGGTCAATAAGGAAGCATCAGAAGTAGGATCTGAACCCAGGTCTTGTTCACTCTGAGCTTAGCCCCCACCTAGTCCAGCTGATACAGAAAGTAATCCCCATCGGGACATACTTTACATGTAGCCATCTGGCCTCTGCTTGAAAATCTCTGTGCAAGTGGAACCCAGCCCCTTCAAGGCAGCCCACTGCACTCTGGGATAGCATTAACTGGAAGAAATTTCTCCTGACATCAAACCTCTACTGGCCTCTTTGCAACTCCTGCCACTGCTCTTGGTTCTGCCCTCTGGGGCCAAACAGAACGACTCTAACGATCCTTGTTCCCTTGACAGCAGCCCTTCAAATACTTGAAGGCAGCGACCACATCCCCTGGTCCCTGAGTCTTCTCTTCTCCAGGCTAAACACCCTCAGTTCCTTTGGCCGAGCCTCATCTGACATGAATTCAAGGTCCTTCACCATCCTAGCTGGATACCCTCCTCAGGACACCCAATATCCTCTATAACCAGAGGTGCTCTGAACTGAATTGGATGCTCCAGATTAGACCTGACAAGGGCAGAGTACAACAAGACTTTCACCTCCCTCTTTCTAGAAGCTATAGCCCTCCTAATGCAGACCAAAAGGGCATCTGCTTCTTTGGTTTTTCCATCCCGTTGCACTGACAGCAAGCTCATATTAAGCTTCATGTCCTGGATTCATTTCAGAGCAACTAAAACAAACAACATTTATTAAGCACCTACTATGTGCTAGGCATCTGACATTTATTTAGGCACCTACTATGTGCCAGACAGTGTGCTGAGTGCTGGGGATACTAAAGGAGGCAAATGGCAGTTCCTGCCTCAGGGAGCTCACAATCTAATGAACAACTTCCCAACCAGGCCTCTGCCATCTTGTCCTTGTGAAGCTGATATTTTGTACCTTAGTGCAAGACTTTACATTTATCCCCTCCGGGTTTCCCCTTATTAAATCCAGCCTAGGGCTCTTGTCAGTCAAGATCCTTTTGGATCCTGACTTGGTCATCCACTGTGTGAGCCATCCCTCTCAGCTTGGGGTCATCTAAAAATACTTTGAGTGAGCCATCTGTTCCTTTAGCTAAGTCATTGATGTAACTGTTACACAGCCCAGGGTCAAGCACAAATCTCTCCATTGAAGACTGGCCATGGTGACGTCAAATCATTAACAATTGCTCTGAGTGCAGCCATTTACCTAGTTCTGAATACATCTAATCGTATTAGATGGCATGGTCCACACGTCTCTGTCTCCGAAGGCACTTAACAACTGCTTATTGGCTGACTGATCCTGTCAGAAAAGGAAATGAGGAGAGCCTGGCGTGACCTGTCCTTAATCGGGCCCTGCTGGCCCTTTGTAATCACTGCTGCCCTTTCTAGATGTTTGCCAACCATCTCTTTAACAATCCTTTCTAGGATTTTCCCAGGAGTTGAAGTCAAAGCCATTGGCCTATAACTAGTAGACCCTCTGCTCTTCTCTTTCTGGAAAGCTGGGGATACTTATCCTCCTCCAATTTTATGGTATCTCTCCCTTTTTCCATGAGCTTTCATATGTCATTGACAGCAGCCCAGGCAATCACAGCCCCTGGCTCTTTCAGGACCCCAGGATGTAGTTTGCCTGGGCTGGGTGATTTGACTTTATCAAGGGCAGTGAGGGGGCTATTATCCCATCTACCCCAAAGAAAGATCCCATCCTTTCTCTGATCCTATTTTTTTCCCAGCTTAACTAAACAACCCCCTTTTTGTTGTCCTTAATTTCCCTGGCCAGCCTTGGTCCGTTCTGAGATTGAGTATCCCAGACATTGTGGCATAAATGTGCTACATTTGTATTCAATCTCTCTCAATCTGGCATTGCCCTGTCTTCTGAACATTTCTTTTTAAAAATCTAAGATGGTTGATGAGTTCTCTGGGCAACCACATATGTCTCTTCTTACAACTCCTATTTTTCCCTCTTCATTGGAACAGTTTCCCCTTCTGTCTTCAGAATTTCATTCTGAAGCATGTCTTATCCTTCCTGATCTTTCCCTGTAACATTTTGGTCCATGGCACCCACCAATATTTCCTCCATACTCCCTGAAATATCCTTTTCCAAAAGCTAGGGTGCATATCAGATTATGTCTAGATTTCTTCCCCTCCCACATTCTCTCGTATGGGCTGGTAACTTTCCCCCAGGGTTTCTATCATTTCTACCCCAGAAAACAAGTTCCTCCCTGTTTGTGAGAATAAGACCCATGACAGAATTTCTCGTTGTTGGTTTCTCTGCTTTTTGGAGGATGAAAATGTCATTAAGTAAGGCAAGCCAAGAAGTTCTTATGAGCTCTAGCAGATATCTGGGTAGTTGAAGTACCCCACCAACAACATGTCATGCCTCTGTGGCAGGCTTGTGATCTGCTTCCCAAATGCGTCATCCATCTCCACCTTCTGTCTAGGTGATCTGTAGTCGACTCCAATGACAAACATTGCGATTCTTTCAGTAATGCTTCTCCCTTCTGCCTCAACTACACTCCTTCTACAAAGCAATTTAAAGTAAAAAAAATTGGATGGGAAGCATATTTATGACAATTCTTGGATCCATGGTGGGCAGCCAGCTACATTCCATCTACACAGTTTCAGTAGGGTGCTGGAGCCAGCTTGTACCTTAGTTAATGCTCAGTGTGGGCAGATTATACCTCAGAAACTGGCAAACAATACAACGGTTTGATTTATTGTTTGGCTGATTGTCTAGATTTAAAAAAGTGATGGAGAAAATGTTAACATGAAGGTTAAACTTTAAAATGTGTTCTGTGCACATTGTGCCATTCCCCTCCTGGAAAGCTGGTTGTTAAATATTTACCAGCACACCCTTTCACGGTCCCCTACTAATTAGCCATAGAAAAATTAGCAAAAACAGCTATAGCAAAAATTAGCATGAGCTCCCTGGTCCTGATAGATTCCTAAGGAAGGGTTGGATAGAGAAAGTATAAGGGAAGGAATATAAAAAGCACACTTACTTTCCAGCAGCATAGACTTCGGCTGTATCAAACAGGTTGATTCCATTGTCATAAGCCAGGGTCATCAGCTGCTCTGCCATCTGAAAAGAGAGGAGTGGCGGTTATAACAGAAGAAGCTGGTCCTGATACCTCTGAAGTTCCAGGAGACTCCCAGACAGAAACCATTTGTTATAGTTGATTGATTTAGAGCCGGAAGGGACCTCAGAGACAATCTAGCCTAACCACCCCCTGTTTTTTACTGAGAAGGAAACTGAGGCCTAGAGGGGAAGTGACTTGTCCAAGATCACAAGGCTAATAAATGGGCAGATTGGAAATCAGGTCCTACCTATGGCCCAGATGTCAGCGATCTGTCCAGTGATCTACACTGCTTTAATGCTCAGATGTAATTCACTGATTCGAGTTGGGCCCTCAGTTTGGCAAATGCATTTGCCAATATCTCAAGGCAAGAAAGATACAGGATGTCAGGTCTACCACAAGCACTTTATAAGTAAACTCACCCAAAGTGGGTAGTGCTTATTAAAAATACATCAGTGGGCTCTTCAGATTTTAAAGGGCTGCATACAAAGGTCAGTTATTATTACTATTATTATCATTATCATCATCGTTGTCATCGTCATTGTCTGCATCCTCTTTATTTCTCTCCATCAGTCCACTTTCTCATCTTGCGTGATTCTTGGCCATATTCTCCCATGGATCTTCCAAAGAAGGCTGGAGGCACAATGTATTGGAGGTCTTCTTCTAGATCATTTTTTAAAAAATTCCCTGGGTTCTAGCACAGGTCATGGGCTGTCTATCAGTTTACTCTTGATCTTGTTACATGGCTGGTCCACCTTTCTTTTCAAAATTTTCATAATACTTAAAGTTTCCTAATTCTGTATGCTGTACTTTGAATGGCCACAGATCACAGTTTTTACAGAGAAGGTCACAAAGACCTAGAGGAGGGTTGATCAGTTAGTGAACAAGCATTTATTGAGCACTTAGTGTATACCAGCCACTCTGCTAAGTGCTGGGGATACAGAGACAGAAAACACTTTCTCTGCCCTGAAGGAGCTCACATGCTAATGAGGGAGTCAACATGTAAATGACCAGGTACTAACAAGCTATATTCAGACCAGATGGAAGGTGGTAGAGGCGAAGGCTCTGGCACCTGGGAAAGGCCTCCTGCAGAAGGTAGGACCTGGGCTGTCTTGAAGGAAGCCAAAGGGACTGGAGGAGGTGGTGAGGGGGCAGGGCATTCCAGCCATGGGCAATGGCCACTACAAATGCAGGTGTTCAGAGGTGGAACTGAACTATGCAGGCAATCTATTAAGCAGTGAATATTTATTAAGCACCTACTATGTGCCAGCTACTATGCTAAGTACTGGGAACAGCAATGTTGTAACACTGTCATGGATTGCAGAGTATGTAGAAGGGTGTCAAATGTGTAAAATCTGGAAAGATAGGAAGGGGCTGGATCATGAAAGGCTTTGAATGAGAAATGGGACGAGGTCCCAGCAAAGAGATTCTCAGGAACAGGGAACTGGGGAAAAAAGAAGAAATCAGGTTGACTCCTGACAAAGATGTCCAACAAGTTATCTGTCTTGGCCAGGTAGCCCTTTTGCCAGGTTCATGCTGGGTACAGGTCAGCATGATGCATTCAATTTTCACTGAAGCAAAGAAATCATCTATCTCCAACTCCAAGACAGGCTATATCTTGACCAAGTTAAATCAAGGCAGCCAAAATCATTCTGTCTGCTGTGGCTTTTCTGGAATCTGAGCCTTGACTTGGAAGGTCTCTGGGGATGCAAAAGGATCCCTTCTCTCTGGCCTTTGTGAATTCTTTCTTTTCCATTAAGGGTGATGATGCAAGCAGGCAGCTAATGGTAAAACTATAGGGAGATAGTGTCAGATATCAGTTTTATCTGATTAATGAAGGAGAGCTGATTTAATTTAATTCAGTTCAGTTCAATATACGCCTGTGCTATGTTCACTCTGGGGGATACCAAGAAAGCTACAATACTGGCCTACTGTCATGGGGTTTATGCTTTAATGAGGGGAAGGCCAAGACCTCCAAAAGCATGACCCACAGGGGAAGGAGGTAAGTGCCATGGGATAGTCGGAGCAAAATGCCATGAGAAATTCAGGGATGGCAAGATTGTGTAGGGGCAGGGGATGGGGTTGGGGAAGGCTTCAGCAAGAGGTGGCACCTGAATTGGGCCCTGCAGGAAGGGAACCACCTTAGCACTTCAAGAGATGGGGGAGATGAAGGGAAAAGTCATTCTAGGCAGGGGGAATGGCATAATAAACCAAGGCCTCAACATAGGACAAGAATGGGGGGTGGAGAGCATGGCTGTGCCGCAGAATATGTGTGAAAGCGTATGAGTTAAGGCTAGGATGGTTTGGGGTGTGGGGTGCCTGGTACATAGTTGGCATTTAATAAATGCTTGCTCATTGATTGACTGCTTAAGACCAGATTGTGGCTGGCCTTGGACGGCAGAGTCAGGAGTTTATATTTAATTTGGCAGGAGAGTGACGTAGTCCTAGTGATTTGTCAGGAAGATGACTATTTCAGTCATCTGGACAAGAATTATGGAACGTCAGAGCTGAAAGGACCTAAAAAGATAATTTAGTCTAACCTTACCCTTGCTTTGCAGATGAAGCTGAGGTGAGAGGTCAACTCAGTTTAGTCAATAAGCATTTATTAAGGAAAGAAAACAAGCATTTATTAAGCACCTACTATGTGCCAGGCACTGTGCTGTGTTTTTTTACAAATATTACCTCATTTGATTCTCACAACAACTTTGAGAAATGGGTGCTGTTAGTATTCCCATTTTACAGTTGAGTAAACTGAGATACAAGGAGATTAAGTGACTTGCTCAGGGTCACTCAGTGAAAAATCAAACACAATCTTGATGTTCATGCAACAATTTGTGACATGCTGAGATATGATAGACATTGAAAAAAAGTGGGATTGTTTTGGCTGAGCTTTGTCATACATGGATATGTGAATCACTTGCAGTATGTAAAAGATCCAATGTTTTGACAAATGAGCATGAAAATGTTACTTGTTATATATGTCTGAATAAGGATTTGAACTCCAGGCCCAGTGCTCTATTCACTGTCCTGCTGAGCCTGCCTTCTAGGAATAGGTTGCTCGATTAAGTGCCTACTATGTGCCCAAGGTCACTGTGGGGCTTGAACTCAGGTCTTTGACTCCAAATCCCCAGATCCATCATGCAAAAGGAGCGGTGGGCCCAGACAGGGGTGGGTTCAATGGGCAAGAGCTACCGCAGTGGTGGAAATGTCAAGACAACCTCCAAATGATTTACACTTGGAATGTGTTGTCCGGGATTTAAAAATCGGCTCGGCCTTCCCAATTCTATTTAGCTTAGGGTGTTCCTTGAGCCCTTCGTGACTAGAAGGGAGGTAATTAGGAAATGTGCTCAGGGGCAGGGGAAGCTAGCCTGAAATTAAAAAAAAAATTGTCACAGATTATACATCAAGATCCCTCCCTGCTCATGTGAGCCTGTTCTCCTCCCTGCTCCAGGCTGCTCTCATTCCTGCCTCTGAGCTTTTGGCTGTGCAGTGGCCCCTCCTGGAATGCACCCCCTGTTACCTTTGCCATGTCAAATCCAAGAGATGGGGGCTGGACCTGTAGGGAACTCCCAGGTGAGGAAACTCCCTCCCTCAACACAGTCTGGCACCTGCTTCCTGGCTTAGAGATCTGCCTAAGGCAGTGAGAAGGAAGTGACTTGTCTAAGGTCACACAGTCAGTATGGCATTGGAAGTAGGACTCTTGTCTCAGAGGTTTGCTCTCTCCCCACTACATTATACTGTCTCTACACTTAAAGACCCACCTTAAATCCTACTTTGTTGATTAAGTCTCCCCAGACTCTCCTATTCCAAAGTGATCTTTCCCTCCCTGGAACTCTCCTAGTTCTTATGGTTGTTCAATTTAATAATGATGATTACTAACATTTAAATGGCACCTACTATGTGCCAGACACTGTGCTAAGAACTTTACAGTTATTATTTCATTTGATATTCACAACCCCATTTTACAGATGAGGAAATTGAGGCAAAGCGACCTGCCCAGGTTCACATAGCTAGTAAGTGTCTGAAGTCTTCCTGACTCCAGGTCTGAGTCTCTCTATATAGTATATAATCATGGCAGGCCATACGTCACTCCAATTGCGTCATGTCAGTAAGCTCCCTGAGGGCAGGGGCCATGGCTTACATTTCCTTCATATCCCTATAGTCGTAGAGGTGAACATGGAGCCTTGCAGAAATGAGGACTCTCTAACCAGAAAGGAGCTCAGAGGCGGTCCAATTTATCAAGCACCTGACCCAGCACCGCCTCTAGAACATCCCTAACAGGTGGCAGTGGCCCAGCACCGCCTCTATAACATCCCTAACAGGTGGTTCCCTTGAAGCTGTCCAGGAAGGAGGAAGCTCCCTCCCCCCATCCCAAGGCAGCCCGTTCCTTTTTGGAATAGTTTTAATTACTAGGAAGTTTCTCCTGACTCCAGGCCTAAATCTATTTCTTTATAACTTCTCCCCATTGTGCTTAGTCTGGAGTCAAGAAGAACGAGTCTCACCTCTCTTCCAGGGGATGGCCCTTCAAACACTTGACCATGGCTATCAGATGAGTCTTCTCTTCTCCTGGCTAAACATCCTCAATTCTTTCAACCACTTCTTCACAACGAAGTCAGGACTTTTCACCAGCCTAGACCCTCTCCTCTGGGTAACCCCCAGCTTACTGAGGTCCTCTCTGAAATATGGAACCTAGCACTGAAGACAGATCTTCAGAAAAGATCTATTAAGAGCAGAGGGTGACAGGAATAGTCCTGAGCACATATGAAGTATTCACTAAATTCTCTTTAAGTGAGAAGGGCACAGATAATACGAAAGATGGGGCCATGTGTCACTCATCACTACTGACGGAGTCCCATTTGTCTACTAGTATATAATAAGAGACTGTTAACTGGCTCATGGAAATCCAGATAAATTATGTCTATGGTAACCAGTTTGGCAATTAAAAAAAAGAAATTTACTTATGTTTGATATGACTTATTCTTAGTGAACCCATGCTAACTTCTAATGATTGCTGCTTTCTTCTCTAAACATTCACAAACTAGATAGTTTCATTGGTCAGTATAAAATAATTCCTGGGGCTGCCGGCCTAATGACATCATAGTTCTTTAAAATATTATTTCTCTCTTAGATATTCGGTCCTAAAACCATCAGAGAGCTGGAAGTGATCTTTGTGGTTATCTGGTCTAAAACCCATCTGATTGAGGAATTCTTATCTACAAGACGTTTGACAACTGATCACCTGGCCTCGGGTCAAAGGCCTTCACTGATAAGGAACTCATTGATCACCAAGCCAGTCCCTTCCATTTTCGGATCATTTTCCTTTTCTTTCGGTCTTTATAGAGCTCCTCACTGGTTTTTAGCTCTCTCAGCTAGGGCCATGCAGAAGCAATATCCTGTCAATTGCTCACACATGGCACAAATTACTAGCTATATAACTAAATGAACAAATCAAATTAAATTAACAAATTAAATTTTTTAAAAAGTAACTGATTCTGTTTTGACATAGACTCCCCCAAAGAAGTCACGAACTGAGCAACTTTTGCAAATAAGAAATTCTTGGATTAATTCACTTATTAAATTTGAAACTAAAGTCTACCACCCATAGTTTCAGGATTTACACCCCCCTCCCCCCAGGAAAAAGTATGCAATTTTTGGATATATTGCTGCATATATTTTTCAAAAAGTAAGTAAAAGGCAGGGTGGGGCAGCTTTGGGATCAGGAAGACCAGAGTTCAAGATATGCTTCTGATACCAACTATAGGTGTAATCTTCAAGGCAAAGACATCTCTCAGTAATTAAGGCAATTCTCTTAAAACTATAAATCAGATTTAGGAGGGAATTTACATGTTGGGAGCCCCCCAGCCTGATAAAATCATAGGTATGGATAAATTTTTTTTTAGAAACACAAAGAATTCTTGTTTTTTTCTTATGTTCATCTTTAACCCAAAAACTCAGTACTGGATGAAGAAGTGAAACTTGACAAATGCATCTGGATTCAAGACAAATGCACAAGCAGAGTAACGAGGAATTTATAAATAGGAACGCTATTTATGCAGTCCTAGTTGGATCTGTGAGGTGAACAGTCTGAATGTTTGAAATGACCTCATGAATGCTGGAGGGTTGCTATAGGCAGCTAGATAGAGCGCTGGGCCTGGAGTCAAGAAGGCCTGAGTTCAAATTTAGCCTCAAATACTTACTGGTTATGGGACCCCAGGAAAGTCACTTAATTTCTGTCTTCCTCAGTTTCCTGATCTGTAAAGCATCTACCTCCCAAGTTGTCTTGAGTATCAAATGAGATAATATTTGTAAAGTGCTTAGCACAATGCCTGGCATGTAGTAGGTGCTTAATAAATGCTTATTCTCCTCCCTAGAGGGATTAGGTTGGGAGACAGACACAGGTAATAGGAATAATGAAAATCATATTCAGGTCTCTCTTGTGTTATACCCTTTGAGGTTATAAATACTTAATATGCAAAACATGGTGCTATGTGTTAGATCCCTAACAAAGATTAAAAAATAAACAAAACCCCCACTCAAGACACAATCCTTGTCCTCAGGAAGCTTACATTCTACTAGGTGTGGGTGTGGAAGACAGTGGGAAGAGTATCAGATTTGGAACCAGAGAGCTTGGATTCAAACTCTGCCTTTGAAGCTTATGACTAATTGTGAGTCCCAGACAAGTGTCCCCACCTCTCTGGGCCTCAGTTTCCTCATCTGTAAAATGAAGGAGGTGGTCTAGATGGTCTCTGAGGTCCTGTCCAGCTTCAAATCCATGAGCCTATGTACAAACATGAATAAATAGAAAGCCAAACCGAAGTCATTTCAGTGGGAAGGAAGTGTGGGAGCAGGAAAGGCGCCTGAGCTGGGCCTTGAAGGGAGCATGGGATTCCAAAGATGGAAGGGACAGCCCTCTGAGGATGCAGGGCAGGCTGTGGAGGGGCAGGAAAGTAGGAGCAGAGGGGACCCCAGAAGAAGAGAAATATCCTTACCTCATCGGTGATCTGGCCTCCAAAGGTCACCCATGTTCCTGCAGAGGAGACAAACACACACGTTAGAGCTCCTGAGCGGGCAAGTGGTTGGGACAGTGTCTGGGGGTCCTCCTTGGCCCTGGAGTCTTTCTTTGCTCTGAGCACGGACAGCCTGTTATTCGGGGCTCATCCTTGCTCGTGCACACACAAAGTTTTGGTGCCGAGTGGGTTCTCTCTACCCTTAGAGACCCCCAGACTGATACGACACTGAGAATCAGTGATCCACAGAATACACAAAAGACTCTGAATTCTCAGTGGGACTTATCTGGTCACAGAGATAGGCTGTAACGTACTGTAATACAAGGGGATGCCAGGCCACCTTTCCAAATACCAAGAAGAGCCCATAGGCTCACTCATTTTATAAGAGGGGGTGGGTGTGAGCATGGCAGAAAGAGGAACAGGATTTAAGAGCCCCTAGAGGTCTTCAAGTTCAACTTGTATCTGAAGAAGGACCACTCCCCACCCCACAACATCTTTTAATAAGGGGTCACCCAGCTTTTGTTTGAAAACTCCCAGGGAGCACCTGAGGAAATCTCCTGATAGCTCTGTGTGTGTGTGTGTGTGTGTGTGTGTGTGTGTGTGTGTGTGTGTGT
>NW_020950397.1:0-18045 GCF_900497805.2 Vombatus ursinus | reverse complement strand
CACACACACACACACACACACACACACACACACACACACACACACACGCTCCTTACCTCCATCCCTTCCTCTTAATGATATTTCCCAGTACGACTTCGGCTCTGCAAAACAAGATGGAGACACAGGGATTTCATTAAGCCATTAGGGGAAATCACAGAAAATTGAAGCCAACTTGGTAATGACAACCAGATGCACCACAACTCTGCGATCTGGGAGTGCTGATGCCGTTTGAGGGATGGCAGGGATGATCATGAGGGGACCTGGCCCTAGCCTCTCTAGGAGGGGAAGAGGGAGAAATGTGGCATCCAGGCATTAAATGCCCTAGGGACTAGATGCCCCCAGGCAGCTACTTGGATCCATTGTAGGAGAGGAATGGAACTTTGGCCCAGATTTATGCCCACACTCAGAAAAGCCTGGCCAGGGCACGGCTTGGAGGTGGAGGCCAGGCAGCATCTGGACGCTGTTTGATCCACTGTGCCCAGAAACTCACCAGCAACAACTAGGCTGCCTCCCCTGGCCGACTGTTTCCAGACAATTACATTTTTAAAAAAGGTAAATTGTTCATGGAGTGGCAGTGTCTGTGGTGAAGGCCCCAGTCCTCTTAACTTCCAGAGACAATGATCATCTCTGTCAGAAGCTGGTGCCAAACTCAGAGGGCTGAGAGCTATGGGTGTCACTAGTGATTCGGGCGTGTATTGCAAATGTGTTTGGGGGTGGTGGTGAGGAGTGTTCCTTTTTTTAAATACTAAGTAGACAGACGCTGGGTTCTGGGTGATTTGTTCTGCTCTGTATCACTCTGAGTCCCCAACCAAACTTGGACAGAACCAGGTCAGCTGGCAGGCCTGCTGCCAGTTCGCCGTGCCATAGAGCCCCCGAGAGAGGTTCTGGGGATTTTTGGGGGTTGGTTTCTGCTGATAACAAAACGATCTGGGGTGAAAATCAAGAGATGGCTCAGGGTCTGCATTCAGCACTGCTTGTCCTGGACCCAAATCTGCTGGAGTCAGCCTCAGCAAGTCATTTTGCACATGTTTTGCACCCCCTTCCCTGGTCCCCATACAGCTACATCTATGAGGCCTCCATTTAAGAGTCCTTAGCATCCTTCCACCGCTTCAAGTGAAAGCTACCTGAGGGCAGCGACTGTTGTATTTTTGCTTTTGTATGTCCAGCACTTAGAAGAGTACCAGGCAAGTCAGTTTTTTCATCTGCAAAATGGAGGAGTTGGTCCAGTTCAGCTCTAGCCAGGATCCTGTGATTTTGTGAATTGCTGGCTAGAGGCATAGAAATCAGCTCAGATCCTGCACCTTTTTCCTCTTCCTTTAATCCAGGGGGTTTTAGTCTTTTTTTTTGGCATCCCAGACCCCTGTCGAAGCCTATGGACCTTTTCTCAGAACTGTATTTTTAAATGCATAAAATAAAATACGTAGGATTCCAAAGGAAACCAATTATATAGAAATAGGGCCATCTGAATATTAAAAACTCATTTACAGACCCTGGGTTAAGAACTCTGATCTGGTCCCTCCCTCTGCATCACGGGCTAGGCTTACAGAGAAAGATTAAAAGGAGAACCAAATGAGAAAAGAGGACCTGAGGGTGCATTCTTATGCCAGCAGGCTATTAGCTCATGCTGGTAAATTGGTGAAGTTTTCAGTGAGTCAAGACAGGAGTGGAGACATCGAATCTCTTTGGAAAGCTTCCCAAATGAGCATCTGTTGAGAGGCTGCAGACAGGCTGCCCCAGCCAGAGAAAGTCCCCATTGCCCCGGGCTTGGGCATGGGACCAGGGTTCATGTGCCATCAGCTTCTCTGTGCTTGGTCCTATTCATTATTCATGGCCAAAGCCATTCTAAGTTTGTTTCTGAAGGAAGACAAGAAGCCTCGGGGCTGTATCTTCCTGGGCTCCGCCCCACTCTGTTGTGAAGCTACCCTTGCTGAGGGAACAGGTTAGCTTTGAGTTGGGGGTCACAGGACCTTAAGTCTAGGGCCAGAGGAGGTTTTAGAGGTCAAATCCAACCCCTTCATTTCACAGATGAGAAAACTGAGGCCTTCAGTATTTTCATCTCTCTAGTATATAGAGAGGCAGAGCTGGAGTCAAGGAGACCTGATTCCAAATCTGCCCTCAGAACCATCCTAGCTTGTGTGACCCTGGACAAGTCACTTAACCCGTACCAGTTTTCTCATCTGTAAAATGGGGATGAATAACAGCACCTACCTCCTAGGGTTGCTGTGAGAATCACATGAGATAATATGTGTAAAGTCCTTAGCCCAGTGCTTGGAACAAGGCAGGTACTTAATAAATGCTTGTTCCCTTTCCCCCAGGGTCACAATAGCAAAGTGACTGAAGCAAGATTTGAACTCAGATCTTCCTGACTTGCTGTATTCCTCATGGTAGAATGCAAGCTCTTTGAGGGGAAAGGTTGTGCCCTTTTTCTAACCTTTATATTTCTGGGCCCTGGCACAGTACCTTGTACATAGTAAAGGCTTAATAAATGCTTCTTGAGCTGAACTGGGAGGGAGGCACAGGCTTACAGGTTTAGGGTTGGAAGGCACCTTAGAGGCTGTCTGTTCATAAAGCCACAGACCCGGAGAGGTTCACTAGTTTGGATGTTCCCTTCCATGTTCGGGAACCCCGAAATTCTTTTATTTGATCATTATCTTTTATGAATGAATGAAGCATTTATTAGGTGTTTACTATATGCACAGCTGGGGATACAAATAGAAAATGAAAACAGTTCCTGCTCTCTAGGGGCTGACATTCTAATGGGAAAGACAACCCCTATGGCAAGTTTAGGTCCCATGGGGCCGCGGGGGCAGTGGCAAAGCTGTGTCACCAAGGGGTTGTTCCCTGGGATGATGGCTGCAGGCACTGAGATGGAGGCATTGCTCTTCAGGGTCCTGGGCTGTGTCCATCAGCGGCCAAGGGAGATGGGGGTCGGGGGGTGGTGCTCTGACTTGTCTGCACTTGCTGTCGCCCACGTCTCCCTCGGGGGCCTTGCTGCTTTAGCCACCTGTGGGTGGCAGCCGGTAGGCAGTTGGGGGGAGGGTGGGCCCCTTCTTCATAAGCGCTTCCTTTCGAGATGATGGCTGTGAGGGCGTGCTGCCCCTCCCTGGGCTCTGGTGACTCTGATTATTGGTGGCAGTTGGCTAAGTGGCACAGTGGACAGAGCGCGGGGCCTGGAGTCAGTTCAAATCCAGCTGCAGACACATCCTATCTGTGTGACCCTGGGCAAGTCACTGAGCCTAATTTGCTTCAACTTCCTCATCTGTAAAATGAACTGGAAAAAGAAATGGCAAACCACGCCAGTATCTTTGCCAAGAAAACCCCAAATGGGGTCACAGGATTCAGATACGACTAAAATAACAACACCAAATTCTGTGTGACCCTGGGAAAGTCACTTAACCTAATTTGTCTCAGTTTCCTCATCTGTAAAATAAGCTAGAGAAGGAAATGGCAAACCACTCCACTATCTTTGCCAAGAAAACCCCAAATGGGGTCACAGAGATTTGGATACAACTAAAACGACAACAAATTCTGTGTGACCCTGGGCAAGTCACTTAACCTAATTTGCCTCAGTTTCCTCATCTGTAAAATAAGCTGGAGAAGGAAATGGAAAATCACTCTAGTATCTTTGCCAAGAAAACCCCAGATGGGGTCACAAAGGGTCAGACTCAACTGAATAATAACAACAAAAAAGCAATTGGCTCAGCATTTGTTTCTGGTGGTGATGAGTAAGGTGGGCCCCTTCTCTGCAATGATTTCTCCCTTCAATGGTGGCTGCAGGGACTGGGCTGGAAGCAGGCTGGGTGGTCTGGGGGGCACTGCCATCCTCAAGACTCTTGGCTTTACGGTTCTTTATCATTCCACATTTCCCTCTGCCGTAAGACCCCTTACCTCTGTAGTTGGATTGTAGAGGGGAGTGATGGGAGGCAAGATTTATGTTGAAAGGCAGCATGGTGGATAAAGGGTTGGCCAATTACAAGTGACCAAATAGGGCAAACAAAGAAAAAAAAAAGACACAGTGGCTTTCATAGGCCCATGGAATGGGGAGTGCTGGATTCTGATTAGTTGAGGTCAGGTCTTCTAGAAGACGGAAAGAAACCTTGTCTTACTGACAAAATTGTACCCACTATGGAGAGAAGCATAGGGTTAGGGAGAATTCGCTGTGGGACTGGCTCAGGCAGCCATCTGAAGGAGACAGGCAAAGCAAGAATCTTTCTATTTTTGCATTATGTCTTGTGTTTAAGTGTCTGTAGCACCAGCTTGTGGGGCAACAAGGTGGTGCAGTGGATGGAGTACAGGCCTTGGAGTCAGGAAGACTTGAGTTCAAATCCAACCTTAGACACTTGCTAGCTGTGTGACCTTGGGCAAGTCACTTAACCTTCTTTGCCTCAGTTTTTTCATCTGTAAAAGAAGCTGGAGAAGGAAAACGGCAAACCACCCCGGTATCTTTGCCAAGAAAACCCCAAATGGGATCATGAAGCGTCAGACAAGACTAACGGATAACAACAAGAACAACACTGCTCCAGATTACTTATCACTCGGGGTGGAGGAAAGGCCTATCGCTTCTATGTGAAATTGGTAGAATCCTTGGCTGATGAGGCTTGGCTAGAGATACCCAACTAGAGGGAGATCTGGGACTTCAGCCAATGTGCCGCTATCTTTTCTTGTCCATTGACAGGAGTAGTTCTGCACAAAGACTGCTATCTTGCCCCAAATCACTAGAAAACCAATGGCATTGCTGGGTTTCCTGACTTCAAGTTTAAGGTCCTAGTACATAGGCAACATCATAGTGTTACATGAAAATTAAAAATGAAAAAAGAGGTGCAAATCTCTCTGCAGGATTCTAATATAAAATACTGAAGTCTCCCATCTACTGTAGCTTAGAAAGCCAAAGGCTGTGTAGACAGTTTGCAAGATTTAGCTCTGGAAGGGACTTGAAAGTTCACGCTCTCCCTTATATGGAAAGGCAGGGTGGTGCAGTGGCTAGAGGGTTGGATCTGGAGTCAGGATGATCAGGGCTCAAGTCCAGCTCTTTGGCCACTGTTGAATCACTTAAGCTCTAGGCACCCTGGGAAATCCTCTAAGACGGCTCCAGAGGGAAGGACTTTCCATGCTGAACATTCCTCGTACTAATGAAAAGCTCTTCACAACTTCATGCCCTCCTACCTTTCCAGCCCTCTTACACGGCTTTCCATGTGCCAGAGCACCATCTTCTTGTGGCTCCTTGCAATATGGCACCCCATCTCTCAACTCTACGTCTTTCCTTTCACTGGCTGGGAATACCAGCCTTTCTCGTCTCTGTCTCCCGTTTCACGGGATATCTTCCAGATTCAGCTCACACCCTGCCTTCTGCAGGAGGCCTTTCTGTAGGTGGGTCCCATTCAACACGACCACCTTCCCTCTGAGATCATTTCCCAATTACGCTGCATATATCTTATACATATAGTTATATGCATGTTTTCTCCTTCATTAGACCGTGAACGCCTTCAGAGCAGAGACCTTGCTTGGCCTTTCTTTGTATCGCCAGTACTTAGCACAGTGCCTGGCACATTCATCGTTGTTGAATCGTTCAGTCATGTCCAACTCTACATGACCCCATTATCTCTGTCTGGGGGGGCGGGTGGTTTCTTGGAAAAGATACTGGAGCAGTTGGCCATTCCTTCTTCCTCAAGACAATTTTATGTGTCCCCATTTTACAGATGAGGACCTGAGGCAAATAGGAGTTAAGTGACTTGCCCAGGGTCACAGAGCTTGTAAGTATTTGAACTCAGATCTTCCTGACTCTAGGTCCAATGCTCTACCCACTGAACTACCTAGCCACCTGGCACACAGTAGGTGCTTAATCAATGATGAATGACATTGATGGGTAGAAAACAAACAAGAAAAGTCTTCTTTGTTTCAAAAATGAGGAAAGGGAGGTCCAGGGAAGGTAACATACACAGGGGTCACCCCGGTAGTAAATAGCAGATCCAGATTTTGAACCCCAGACTTCTTTCTGATATTAGATTCTGTATTCCTTATACCACCCCATCTCATGAAATTCTGGCCATGGTGAAGAACTGACAAAAGGTTCAAGTGAATGATTTAGCAAACAAAAGATAGCTTTCGGAAACTGGGTGCAGGTGAGTGGAATGATTTGATTACATCCACTCTCTGAATTTTAAGCCAATAGCTGGGGCTGGAGTGGGCTGTGCTTTTCCATAATTGAGGAAGAAAGATCATTGCAGAGATACTAAGTGCTTAAAACGGTACTCCAGGGTAAAAGGTCCTCTCTTCTTGGCAGCCCTAATTGCAGCATTAAGAAAAAAAAAATGTATCAAGGAACACTGGACCAGGCACAGGTCATCTGCACGTAGGAGAGCTGAGCAAGATGGCTTAATCAAGTGCCTTGCTCGGTGGATCACCGTGGGCACCAGGGGGACAGAAGGCTCTTTCCTGTTCCAACTCGATTAGAAGTTCATTAAGCCTATGAAGAAGAACCCTGTTCCCGCTCCCGCCATGATATGGGCCTGCCTCAGTGGGAGTAATAACTTCCCAAAGCCAAAGAAAGCAAATTGCTGTTGTTATTGTTGAATTGCTTTTTAGTTGCGTCCAACTGCCTGTGACCTCATTTAGGGTTTTCCTGGCAAAGATCCTGGAGTGGTTTGCCATTTCCTTTTCCAGCTCATTTTATAGATGAGGAAACTGAGGCAAACAGGGTTAAGTGACTTGCTCAGGGTCACACAGCTAGTAAGTGTCTAAGGCCAGATTGGAACTTGGGTCTTTGCTCCAGGTCCAGTGCTCTACCCATTGTGCCAACTAATTTCTGGCACATAATAGATGCTTAATAAATTAATTAGCTAAAAAATTTATCAATTTATCTCTACAGAGCTTCAAGGTTTTCAGAGCACTTTCCATATATTATCTTATTTTAGCCTCTCAACAACTCTTGTTATCCTCATTTTTTGGACAAAGCAACTGAGGCCTACGGACCCTTTTGCAAAATCATGTTTTTAAATGCATAAGAAAAAATATATAGGATTGCAAAGGAAACCAATTAGATTGAAATACAGTTATTAAAATATTTTAAAATATATTTAAAAAAACCCAATTTCATGGACCCCAAGTTAAGAGAGCTGTCCAAGGAACAAAGCATAACGGATAATGTTGGATTTGGGTCAGGAAAGCTGGATAGAAGTACCCCACCTCAAGTATTTGTTAGCTGGCAAGCCAAGTAACATCTCTGGGCCTTTGTTTCTTCATCTGTAAGATGGGCATAGCAGTAGCCTTTCCTTTGCAGGGGTCAGATAAGATAATGTGTGCAAAGCACCTTACAAACCTATATGAATGTTGGCTCTTCTTATCATTCTTACTGCTGCCCAGGGTCAATAAGGAAGCATCAGAAGTAGGATCTGAACCCAGGTCTTGTTCACTCTGAGCTTAGCCCCCACCTAGTCCAGCTGATACAGAAAGTAATCCCCATCGGGACATACTTTACATGTAGCCATCTGGCCTCTGCTTGAAAATCTCTGTGCAAGTGGAACCCAGCCCCTTCAAGGCAGCCCACTGCACTCTGGGATAGCATTAACTGGAAGAAATTTCTCCTGACATCAAACCTCTACTGGCCTCTTTGCAACTCCTGCCACTGCTCTTGGTTCTGCCCTCTGGGGCCAAACAGAACGACTCTAACGATCCTTGTTCCCTTGACAGCAGCCCTTCAAATACTTGAAGGCAGCGACCACATCCCCTGGTCCCTGAGTCTTCTCTTCTCCAGGCTAAACACCCTCAGTTCCTTTGGCCGAGCCTCATCTGACATGAATTCAAGGTCCTTCACCATCCTAGCTGGATACCCTCCTCAGGACACCCAATATCCTCTATAACCAGAGGTGCTCTGAACTGAATTGGATGCTCCAGATTAGACCTGACAAGGGCAGAGTACAACAAGACTTTCACCTCCCTCTTTCTAGAAGCTATAGCCCTCCTAATGCAGACCAAAAGGGCATCTGCTTCTTTGGTTTTTCCATCCCGTTGCACTGACAGCAAGCTCATATTAAGCTTCATGTCCTGGATTCATTTCAGAGCAACTAAAACAAACAACATTTATTAAGCACCTACTATGTGCTAGGCATCTGACATTTATTTAGGCACCTACTATGTGCCAGACAGTGTGCTGAGTGCTGGGGATACTAAAGGAGGCAAATGGCAGTTCCTGCCTCAGGGAGCTCACAATCTAATGAACAACTTCCCAACCAGGCCTCTGCCATCTTGTCCTTGTGAAGCTGATATTTTGTACCTTAGTGCAAGACTTTACATTTATCCCCTCCGGGTTTCCCCTTATTAAATCCAGCCTAGGGCTCTTGTCAGTCAAGATCCTTTTGGATCCTGACTTGGTCATCCACTGTGTGAGCCATCCCTCTCAGCTTGGGGTCATCTAAAAATACTTTGAGTGAGCCATCTGTTCCTTTAGCTAAGTCATTGATGTAACTGTTACACAGCCCAGGGTCAAGCACAAATCTCTCCATTGAAGACTGGCCATGGTGACGTCAAATCATTAACAATTGCTCTGAGTGCAGCCATTTACCTAGTTCTGAATACATCTAATCATATTAGATGGCATGGTCCACACGTCTCTGTCTCCGAAGGCACTTAACAACTGCTTATTGGCTGACTGATCCTGTCAGAAAAGGAAATGAGGAGAGCCTGGCGTGACCTGTCCTTAATCGGGCCCTGCTGGCCCTTTGTAATCACTGCTGCCCTTTCTAGATGTTTGCCAACCATCTCTTTAACAATCCTTTCTAGGATTTTCCCAGGAGTTGAAGTCAAAGCCATTGGCCTATAACTAGTAGACCCTCTGCTCTTCTCTTTCTGGAAAGCTGGGGATACTTATCCTCCTCCAATTTTATGGTATCTCTCCCTTTTTCCATGAGCTTTCATATGTCATTGACAGCAGCCCAGGCAATCACAGCCCCTGGCTCTTTCAGGACCCCAGGATGTAGTTTGCCTGGGCTGGGTGATTTGACTTTATCAAGGGCAGTGAGGGGGCTATTATCCCATCTACCCCAAAGAAAGATCCCATCCTTTCTCTGATCCTATTTTTTTCCCAGCTTAACTAAACAACCCCCTTTTTGTTGTCCTTAATTTCCCTGGCCAGCCTTGGTCCGTTCTGAGATTGAGTATCCCAGACATTGTGGCATAAATGTGCTACATTTGTATTCAATCTCTCTCAATCTGGCATTGCCCTGTCTTCTGAACATTTCTTTTTAAAAATCTAAGATGGTTGATGAGTTCTCTGGGCAACCACATATGTCTCTTCTTACAACTCCTATTTTTCCCTCTTCATTGGAACAGTTTCCCCTTCTGTCTTCAGAATTTCATTCTGAAGCATGTCTTATCCTTCCTGATCTTTCCCTGTAACATTTTGGTCCATGGCACCCACCAATATTTCCTCCATACTCCCTGAAATATCCTTTTCCAAAAGCTAGGGTGCATATCAGATTATGTCTAGATTTCTTCCCCTCCCACATTCTCTCGTATGGGCTGGTAACTTTCCCCCAGGGTTTCTATCATTTCTACCCCAGAAAACAAGTTCCTCCCTGTTTGTGAGAATAAGACCCATGACAGAATTTCTCGTTGTTGGTTTCTCTGCTTTTTGGAGGATGAAAATGTCATTAAGTAAGGCAAGCCAAGAAGTTCTTATGAGCTCTAGCAGATATCTGGGTAGTTGAAGTACCCCACCAACAACATGTCATGCCTCTGTGGCAGGCTTGTGATCTGCTTCCCAAATGCGTCATCCATCTCCACCTTCTGTCTAGGTGATCTGTAGTCGACTCCAATGACAAACATTGCGATTCTTTCAGTAATGCTTCTCCCTTCTGCCTCAACTACACTCCTTCTACAAAGCAATTTAAAGTAAAAAAAATTGGATGGGAAGCATATTTATGACAATTCTTGGATCCATGGTGGGCAGCCAGCTACATTCCATCTACACAGTTTCAGTAGGGTGCTGGAGCCAGCTTGTACCTTAGTTAATGCTCAGTGTGGGCAGATTATACCTCAGAAACTGGCAAACAATACAACGGTTTGATTTATTGTTTGGCTGATTGTCTAGATTTAAAAAAGTGATGGAGAAAATGTTAACATGAAGGTTAAACTTTAAAATGTGTTCTGTGCACATTGTGCCATTCCCCTCCTGGAAAGCTGGTTGTTAAATATTTACCAGCACACCCTTTCACGGTCCCCTACTAATTAGCCATAGAAAAATTAGCAAAAACAGCTATAGCAAAAATTAGCATGAGCTCCCTGGTCCTGATAGATTCCTAAGGAAGGGTTGGATAGAGAAAGTATAAGGGAAGGAATATAAAAAGCACACTTACTTTCCAGCAGCATAGACTTCGGCTGTATCAAACAGGTTGATTCCATTGTCATAAGCCAGGGTCATCAGCTGCTCTGCCATCTGAAAAGAGAGGAGTGGCGGTTATAACAGAAGAAGCTGGTCCTGATACCTCTGAAGTTCCAGGAGACTCCCAGACAGAAACCATTTGTTATAGTTGATTGATTTAGAGCCGGAAGGGACCTCAGAGACAATCTAGCCTAACCACCCCCTGTTTTTTACTGAGAAGGAAACTGAGGCCTAGAGGGGAAGTGACTTGTCCAAGATCACAAGGCTAATAAATGGGCAGATTGGAAATCAGGTCCTACCTATGGCCCAGATGTCAGCGATCTGTCCAGTGATCTACACTGCTTTAATGCTCAGATGTAATTCACTGATTCGAGTTGGGCCCTCAGTTTGGCAAATGCATTTGCCAATATCTCAAGGCAAGAAAGATACAGGATGTCAGGTCTACCACAAGCACTTTATAAGTAAACTCACCCAAAGTGGGTAGTGCTTATTAAAAATACATCAGTGGGCTCTTCAGATTTTAAAGGGCTGCATACAAAGGTCAGTTATTATTACTATTATTATCATTATCATCATCGTTGTCATCGTCATTGTCTGCATCCTCTTTATTTCTCTCCATCAGTCCACTTTCTCATCTTGCGTGATTCTTGGCCATATTCTCCCATGGATCTTCCAAAGAAGGCTGGAGGCACAATGTATTGGAGGTCTTCTTCTAGATCATTTTTTAAAAAATTCCCTGGGTTCTAGCACAGGTCATGGGCTGTCTATCAGTTTACTCTTGATCTTGTTACATGGCTGGTCCACCTTTCTTTTCAAAATTTTCATAATACTTAAAGTTTCCTAATTCTGTATGCTGTACTTTGAATGGCCACAGATCACAGTTTTTACAGAGAAGGTCACAAAGACCTAGAGGAGGGTTGATCAGTTAGTGAACAAGCATTTATTGAGCACTTAGTGTATACCAGCCACTCTGCTAAGTGCTGGGGATACAGAGACAGAAAACACTTTCTCTGCCCTGAAGGAGCTCACATGCTAATGAGGGAGTCAACATGTAAATGACCAGGTACTAACAAGCTATATTCAGACCAGATGGAAGGTGGTAGAGGCGAAGGCTCTGGCACCTGGGAAAGGCCTCCTGCAGAAGGTAGGACCTGGGCTGTCTTGAAGGAAGCCAAAGGGACTGGAGGAGGTGGTGAGGGGGCAGGGCATTCCAGCCATGGGCAATGGCCACTACAAATGCAGGTGTTCAGAGGTGGAACTGAACTATGCAGGCAATCTATTAAGCAGTGAATATTTATTAAGCACCTACTATGTGCCAGCTACTATGCTAAGTACTGGGAACAGCAATGTTGTAACACTGTCATGGATTGCAGAGTATGTAGAAGGGTGTCAAATGTGTAAAATCTGGAAAGATAGGAAGGGGCTGGATCATGAAAGGCTTTGAATGAGAAATGGGACGAGGTCCCAGCAAAGAGATTCTCAGGAACAGGGAACTGGGGAAAAAAGAAGAAATCAGGTTGACTCCTGACAAAGATGTCCAACAAGTTATCTGTCTTGGCCAGGTAGCCCTTTTGCCAGGTTCATGCTGGGTACAGGTCAGCATGATGCATTCAATTTTCACTGAAGCAAAGAAATCATCTATCTCCAACTCCAAGACAGGCTATATCTTGACCAAGTTAAATCAAGGCAGCCAAAATCATTCTGTCTGCTGTGGCTTTTCTGGAATCTGAGCCTTGACTTGGAAGGTCTCTGGGGATGCAAAAGGATCCCTTCTCTCTGGCCTTTGTGAATTCTTTCTTTTCCATTAAGGGTGATGATGCAAGCAGGCAGCTAATGGTAAAACTATAGGGAGATAGTGTCAGATATCAGTTTTATCTGATTAATGAAGGAGAGCTGATTTAATTTAATTCAGTTCAGTTCAATATACGCCTGTGCTATGTTCACTCTGGGGGATACCAAGAAAGCTACAATACTGGCCTACTGTCATGGGGTTTATGCTTTAATGAGGGGAAGGCCAAGACCTCCAAAAGCATGACCCACAGGGGAAGGAGGTAAGTGCCATGGGATAGTCGGAGCAAAATGCCATGAGAAATTCAGGGATGGCAAGATTGTGTAGGGGCAGGGGATGGGGTTGGGGAAGGCTTCAGCAAGAGGTGGCACCTGAATTGGGCCCTGCAGGAAGGGAACCACCTTAGCACTTCAAGAGATGGGGGAGATGAAGGGAAAAGTCATTCTAGGCAGGGGGAATGGCATAATAAACCAAGGCCTCAACATAGGACAAGAATGGGGGGTGGAGAGCATGGCTGTGCCGCAGAATATGTGTGAAAGCGTATGAGTTAAGGCTAGGATGGTTTGGGGTGTGGGGTGCCTGGTACATAGTTGGCATTTAATAAATGCTTGCTCATTGATTGACTGCTTAAGACCAGATTGTGGCTGGCCTTGGACGGCAGAGTCAGGAGTTTATATTTAATTTGGCAGGAGAGTGACGTAGTCCTAGTGATTTGTCAGGAAGATGACTATTTCAGTCATCTGGACAAGAATTATGGAACGTCAGAGCTGAAAGGACCTAAAAAGATAATTTAGTCTAACCTTACCCTTGCTTTGCAGATGAAGCTGAGGTGAGAGGTCAACTCAGTTTAGTCAATAAGCATTTATTAAGGAAAGAAAACAAGCATTTATTAAGCACCTACTATGTGCCAGGCACTGTGCTGTGTTTTTTTACAAATATTACCTCATTTGATTCTCACAACAACTTTGAGAAATGGGTGCTGTTAGTATTCCCATTTTACAGTTGAGTAAACTGAGATACAAGGAGATTAAGTGACTTGCTCAGGGTCACTCAGTGAAAAATCAAACACAATCTTGATGTTCATGCAACAATTTGTGACATGCTGAGATATGATAGACATTGAAAAAAAGTGGGATTGTTTTGGCTGAGCTTTGTCATACATGGATATGTGAATCACTTGCAGTATGTAAAAGATCCAATGTTTTGACAAATGAGCATGAAAATGTTACTTGTTATATGTGTCTGAATAAGGATTTGAACTCCAGGCCCAGTGCTCTATTCACTGTCCTGCTGAGCCTGCCTTCTAGGAATAGGTTGCTCGATTAAGTGCCTACTATGTGCCCAAGGTCACTGTGGGGCTTGAACTCAGGTCTTTGACTCCAAATCCCCAGATCCATCATGCAAAAGGAGCGGTGGGCCCAGACAGGGGTGGGTTCAATGGGCAAGAGCTACCGCAGTGGTGGAAATGTCAAGACAACCTCCAAATGATTTACACTTGGAATGTGTTGTCCGGGATTTAAAAATCGGCTCGGCCTTCCCAATTCTATTTAGCTTAGGGTGTTCCTTGAGCCCTTCGTGACTAGAAGGGAGGTAATTAGGAAATGTGCTCAGGGGCAGGGGAAGCTAGCCTGAAATTAAAAAAAAAATTGTCACAGATTATACATCAAGATCCCTCCCTGCTCATGTGAGCCTGTTCTCCTCCCTGCTCCAGGCTGCTCTCATTCCTGCCTCTGAGCTTTTGGCTGTGCAGTGGCCCCTCCTGGAATGCACCCCCTGTTACCTTTGCCATGTCAAATCCAAGAGATGGGGGCTGGACCTGTAGGGAACTCCCAGGTGAGGAAACTCCCTCCCTCAACACAGTCTGGCACCTGCTTCCTGGCTTAGAGATCTGCCTAAGGCAGTGAGAAGGAAGTGACTTGTCTAAGGTCACACAGTCAGTATGGCATTGGAAGTAGGACTCTTGTCTCAGAGGTTTGCTCTCTCCCCACTACATTATACTGTCTCTACACTTAAAGACCCACCTTAAATCCTACTTTGTTGATTAAGTCTCCCCAGACTCTCCTATTCCAAAGTGATCTTTCCCTCCCTGGAACTCTCCTAGTTCTTATGGTTGTTCAATTTAATAATGATGATTACTAACATTTAAATGGCACCTACTATGTGCCAGACACTGTGCTAAGAACTTTACAGTTATTATTTCATTTGATATTCACAACCCCATTTTACAGATGAGGAAATTGAGGCAAAGCGACCTGCCCAGGTTCACATAGCTAGTAAGTGTCTGAAGTCTTCCTGACTCCAGGTCTGAGTCTCTCTATATAGTATATAATCATGGCAGGCCATACGTCACTCCAATTGCGTCATGTCAGTAAGCTCCCTGAGGGCAGGGGCCATGGCTTACATTTCCTTCATATCCCTATAGTCGTAGAGGTGAACATGGAGCCTTGCAGAAATGAGGACTCTCTAACCAGAAAGGAGCTCAGAGGCGGTCCAATTTATCAAGCACCTGACCCAGCACCGCCTCTAGAACATCCCTAACAGGTGGCAGTGGCCCAGCACCGCCTCTATAACATCCCTAACAGGTGGTTCCCTTGAAGCTGTCCAGGAAGGAGGAAGCTCCCTCCCCCCATCCCAAGGCAGCCCGTTCCTTTTTGGAATAGTTTTAATTACTAGGAAGTTTCTCCTGACTCCAGGCCTAAATCTATTTCTTTATAACTTCTCCCCATTGTGCTTAGTCTGGAGTCAAGAAGAACGAGTCTCACCTCTCTTCCAGGGGATGGCCCTTCAAACACTTGACCATGGCTATCAGATGAGTCTTCTCTTCTCCTGGCTAAACATCCTCAATTCTTTCAACCACTTCTTCACAACGAAGTCAGGACTTTTCACCAGCCTAGACCCTCTCCTCTGGGTAACCCCCAGCTTACTGAGGTCCTCTCTGAAATATGGAACCTAGCACTGAAGACAGATCTTCAGAAAAGATCTATTAAGAGCAGAGGGTGACAGGAATAGTCCTGAGCACATATGAAGTATTCACTAAATTCTCTTTAAGTGAGAAGGGCACAGATAATACGAAAGATGGGGCCATGTGTCACTCATCACTACTGACGGAGTCCCATTTGTCTACTAGTATATAATAAGAGACTGTTAACTGGCTCATGGAAATCCAGATAAATTATGTCTATGGTAACCAGTTTGGCAATTAAAAAAAAGAAATTTACTTATGTTTGATATGACTTATTCTTAGTGAACCCATGCTAACTTCTAATGATTGCTGCTTTCTTCTCTAAACATTCACAAACTAGATAGTTTCATTGGTCAGTATAAAATAATTCCTGGGGCTGCCGGCCTAATGACATCATAGTTCTTTAAAATATTATTTCTCTCTTAGATATTCGGTCCTAAAACCATCAGAGAGCTGGAAGTGATCTTTGTGGTTATCTGGTCTAAAACCCATCTGATTGAGGAATTCTTATCTACAAGACGTTTGACAACTGATCACCTGGCCTCGGGTCAAAGGCCTTCACTGATAAGGAACTCATTGATCACCAAGCCAGTCCCTTCCATTTTCGGATCATTTTCCTTTTCTTTCGGTCTTTATAGAGCTCCTCACTGGTTTTTAGCTCTCTCAGCTAGGGCCATGCAGAAGCAATATCCTGTCAATTGCTCACACATGGCACAAATTACTAGCTATATAACTAAATGAACAAATCAAATTAAATTAACAAATTAAATTTTTTAAAAAGTAACTGATTCTGTTTTGACATAGACTCCCCCAAAGAAGTCACGAACTGAGCAACTTTTGCAAATAAGAAATTCTTGGATTAATTCACTTATTAAATTTGAAACTAAAGTCTACCACCCATAGTTTCAGGATTTACACCCCCCTCCCCCCAGGAAAAAGTATGCAATTTTTGGATATATTGCTGCATATATTTTTCAAAAAGTAAGTAAAAGGCAGGGTGGGGCAGCTTTGGGATCAGGAAGACCAGAGTTCAAGATATGCTTCTGATACCAACTATAGGTGTAATCTTCAAGGCAAAGACATCTCTCAGTAATTAAGGCAATTCTCTTAAAACTATAAATCAGATTTAGGAGGGAATTTACATGTTGGGAGCCCCCCAGCCTGATAAAATCATAGGTATGGATAAATTTTTTTTTAGAAACACAAAGAATTCTTGTTTTTTTCTTATGTTCATCTTTAACCCAAAAACTCAGTACTGGATGAAGAAGTGAAACTTGACAAATGCATCTGGATTCAAGACAAATGCACAAGCAGAGTAACGAGGAATTTATAAATAGGAACGCTATTTATGCAGTCCTAGTTGGATCTGTGAGGTGAACAGTCTGAATGTTTGAAATGACCTCATGAATGCTGGAGGGTTGCTATAGGCAGCTAGATAGAGCGCTGGGCCTGGAGTCAAGAAGGCCTGAGTTCAAATTTAGCCTCAAATACTTACTGGTTATGGGACCCCAGGAAAGTCACTTAATTTCTGTCTTCCTCAGTTTCCTGATCTGTAAAGCATCTACCTCCCAAGTTGTCTTGAGTATCAAATGAGATAATATTTGTAAAGTGCTTAGCACAATGCCTGGCATGTAGTAGGTGCTTAATAAATGCTTATTCTCCTCCCTAGAGGGATTAGGTTGGGAGACAGACACAGGTAATAGGAATAATGAAAATCATATTCAGGTCTCTCTTGTGTTATACCCTTTGAGGTTATAAATACTTAATATGCAAAACATGGTGCTATGTGTTAGATCCCTAACAAAGATTAAAAAATAAACAAAACCCCCACTCAAGACACAATCCTTGTCCTCAGGAAGCTTACATTCTACTAGGTGTGGGTGTGGAAGACAGTGGGAAGAGTATCAGATTTGGAACCAGAGAGCTTGGATTCAAACTCTGCCTTTGAAGCTTATGACTAATTGTGAGTCCCAGACAAGTGTCCCCACCTCTCTGGGCCTCAGTTTCCTCATCTGTAAAATGAAGGAGGTGGTCTAGATGGTCTCTGAGGTCCTGTCCAGCTTCAAATCCATGAGCCTATGTACAAACATGAATAAATAGAAAGCCAAACCGAAGTCATTTCAGTGGGAAGGAAGTGTGGGAGCAGGAAAGGCGCCTGAGCTGGGCCTTGAAGGGAGCATGGGATTCCAAAGATGGAAGGGACAGCCCTCTGAGGATGCAGGGCAGGCTGTGGAGGGGCAGGAAAGTAGGAGCAGAGGGGACCCCAGAAGAAGAGAAATATCCTTACCTCATCGGTGATCTGGCCTCCAAAGGTCACCCATGTTCCTGCAGAGGAGACAAACACACACGTTAGAGCTCCTGAGCGGGCAAGTGGTTGGGACAGTGTCTGGGGGTCCTCCTTGGCCCTGGAGTCTTTCTTTGCTCTGAGCACGGACAGCCTGTTATTCGGGGCTCATCCTTGCTCGTGCACACACAAAGTTTTGGTGCCGAGTGGGTTCTCTCTACCCTTAGAGACCCCCAGACTGATACGACACTGAGAATCAGTGATCCACAGAATACACAAAAGACTCTGAATTCTCAGTGGGACTTATCTGGTCACAGAGATAGGCTGTAACGTACTGTAATACAAGGGGATGCCAGGCCACCTTTCCAAATACCAAGAAGAGCCCATAGGCTCACTCATTTTATAAGAGGGGGTGGGTGTGAGCATGGCAGAAAGAGGAACAGGATTTAAGAGCCCCTAGAGGTCTTCAAGTTCAACTTGTATCTGAAGAAGGACCACTCCCCACCCCACAACATCTTTTAATAAGGGGTCACCCAGCTTTTGTTTGAAAACTCCCAGGGAGCACCTGAGGAAATCTCCTGATAGCTCTGTGTGTGTGTGTGTGTGTGTGTGTGTGTGTGTGTGTGTGTGTGTGT
>NW_020950396.1:0-6097 GCF_900497805.2 Vombatus ursinus | reverse complement strand
TGAGTGCAGCAGAGATGTCCTGGGGCTCCAATGCCACCCTCCCCCCCCAACAGGGAGGAGGCCCCCAGGCAGAACCATCACCTGATGAGCTCTCTAGCAATACAAGCACGCGGGGGTGAGGGGAGGGTGGGGGCAGGCATGCAGAAAAAGGGAGGGGAAGAGAGGAAAAAAGGAATGAAGTGACCACATGGACTGGGGGAGAGAAGGAGGGGGACACTAGGAACTAAGAGGCTAGCTGGTTTTTTTCCCTTTACTTGCAAGATGTTTTCAGAGGGCAGTTTTTTTTTTCTTTATGCATTTTATGGAGAAGTTTGTCATCAGGGGGGTAAGGGAGTAGTGTAAATAAAAATACAGAATCTGTCTCATAAAATGCCACTCGGACACAGAAGTCAATAGTCGGACTGCGGGTACTATGTACCTTCTATGATGAATGTTCTTGACTTGGAAGAACTAAATGGGTCCCCTGGTGATAAAAGAAAGATTTAAAGAGACCAGAGTTTATAACTGCTGGAATACCATAAGGCACGCTATGACAAAGCGGGGCAGGAGGGGAGGGAAGGGAGGCATAAATCACCTTTCAAAGACCACTTGTTTTAAGGAAAATATATAGATATAAATAAATAGATGGGGGATGGTTGGGAATCACATCTCAGAGGCCTGATTTTCTATGTTCCTGAAGCAGCGAAGCACTGAGGAGGGGGGAGGGGGCTGCAGTGGAGGAGTGGGGGGGCCGAGGGGTGGGCTCAAAGAACCAAAGACCAAAATAAGCCGACCCAAACTGCCCTGCTGGCACCGAGCACTGCTGCCCAGACACGAGAGGATGCCTGACTCACTCCACCCCAAAGCAAAGGACATTACGACGCCCAACAAAACACAAACAGGACAGATCGTAGGATTAGTTGTGACCCTGCTTCACTAACAAGATGTTAACTTGAGGGAGGGGGGTTCAACATTCCATGCAATTAAGAAACACAGAAGGGGAGCACAAGGTTGGATGTGAAACCAGAGAGGCAAGGACAGAACCTCTGTCCGTCCATCCAGCAAGGAGATGTTGGCAGCAGGGCTTAAGGAAGGGGGTGCCAGGTGGAGAGATGCCTGGGTCTCTCTTCCAGCAGGAAGGGTCTGGCCCTCTACCCTGCCTAGTCACCCCTGTCACTTCCAGGCCTGGGAAATCCCACCTTCCCTGGCCAAACCACGGACATGGAAGGTTAAAGAGCGTCTCTGTGGCTTGCTGGTTGGCTCCCCATGTTGAGCCTGCCCCATGTGGTCTGGTGACCTTCTGGCTTCAGGGCGGTGGGATCAGCTACCTCCCTTCGACACGCCTCCATCTCATGGATGGTCAAACCTGGGCCTGGGTGGGGAGATGGCAGTTGGCGCTTTATTAAGAAGACCTACCTTCCATGGGAGTGTTAGGGTCGGGTCTGTTGGCGAACACCACGTCCACGTACTCTAACTGGAGCCGTTCCAAAGAGGCTTTCAGGCCTAGCGAGGAGACACCAGGACCATCAGTGAAGTTCCCGTCTAGGGCCTGGGACACCTGTACAAGGCGCCCAGGCTTATTTTTGATTGAAAGGCGGAAGAGGCCATTGGGTTAATTTTGCACAAATTCACGGTGGGGTTCATCAAGCTATTAGTAAGCATTTATTAAGAGCTTGTTATGTGCCAGGCCCCGTGCTAGGTGGCAAAAACAATAAAAAATAAATTAAAAAGTAGAGACTGAAAAATTATGCAAGGTAGCACAGCAAGGCGGGGAGAGTAAGGATGAGAATTCCTAGGGCAGTCTGGTGTTTTTGTCCAGATGTTTCAACCCCAAAGTCAGCAATGCCTCAGGCCCACTGCTCACTTCCCAGGAAGCTTTTTCCTACAAAATCCAAGGTCAGTGGGTAGAATCCAATATCCTTGTGACCTAGGGAACGAGCCCTGCTCCCTTGAGAAGAAATATTGGCTTATGATCTGTCCTCAAGGGATAAGGACTCAGGAATGGAAGGAGCCCAAGGGGGAATTCAGGACTCCTGTCTCCCAAGTCTTTGGTCTCAAAGACAAACCTTGCATGTGTTGGGGAACCCTTGTGACTGTAGGACATCAGCCTCTGTGGGGATGCTCAGCTGTTATGTTTCCTTGGCTACCATGAAAGGGTCAGGGAGAAGGATTTAGAAAGATAACCTCAACAAACTTGTGAGGTTTGGCTAAAGGAACGGGGCATGTTTAGTCTAGAAAACAGGGAGATTTGTGGGGGAACTGATAGCCATGTGAGTATTTGAGGAGCTACACTATGGAAGAGTAATTAGACTTGCTTTCATTGAATCTAGAAGCAATACCTAGGAGCAATGTGGGAAGGGGGAGAAAGTGAGGGACAAAGAGGTCACTTTAGCTTTGATAAAATGAAAGGAAAACATTCTAACAATTAGAGTTGTTGAAAAGGTTGATTGAAAAAATATCAACCAAAATACAAAATACAAAAATACAAAATACAATATACAAAATGCAAAAAAAACAAAAGGGGATGGGCAGCTTTGAGAGGTAGTGAGTTCCCCATCACTGGAGGTCTTTAAGATAAATTGGGACGACCACTTATCTGAGTTTGCAGAGGAGATATGTGTGGAGGCATGGGTTTTGGGGCTCAATAGTCTCTGAGGTCCTCTCCAAATCCGAGGTTTAGGGACTGTTTAATGCAGAGAAGAAAAGAATTTGGGCACAGGGATAAGAAAGCACGGGAGGAGAAAGGTCCTGCAAAGGGGGTGCCACAGGATCCCTTTCCATGGTGTGGTTAAGAATAGGACAAATAACTCACTACAGTAGAATGTCTTCTCCTGATTCGTTATCATCTCTCCAGAAAAATCACTTATCTGTACTGGGTATTATTCCCTCCTATTCCCCCCAGAGTGCTAGGGTCCTACTAGGGTCTTAAACCAATCAAGTCTTAAGTCTAAGTCTTAAATGATTTAGATGGGGCGGGGAGTTAAGGGGACTTCAATCTCCATAAAAGTCAATAAAGCAATGTCATAAAAATCTAAAGGCTTCCCCTTTATGAGTTGTCGTTCCCCTTTACAAATGTTAAGTTCCTTGAGGCCTCAGTCTTTTGCATAGTGCCTGGCATGCAGTAACTGCTTAATAGATGCTTTATTCATTCATTCATTCTAGAGGTTTTTTCATTCATTCATTCATTCATTCATTCATTTATTCATAGTAGAGGTAGAGTATCCAGAATGAGGGAGCTGACACAGTCCTGCTGTCTTCTGCCACAGTCAGTCCACATCTAGAGTATTGTATTCAGTATTGGGGGCCACACTGGTGAGTTCCATCATGTACCAAGGAGGATGACCAGGATGGTAACAGGAATGGAGATGATGCTATATGAAGAATGAGGAACTGGGGATGAGACAAGAAGGGTGTGTGTGTGTGTGTGTGTGTGTGTGTGCGCGCGCACGTGTGCACGCTTGCGTGTATGCATGCATGCATCTGGTGTGTGGTGGGGGCAGGTGGGAAGAAGGGCATGAATAAAGTATTTGGAGGGCTATCACGCGAAAGAGGCAGTGTTACTGCGGAGCTACGAGGTAGACTGAGAGCTATCCATAGTGGATGCAAGCCTACGCATGTCGTGGGCTCCTTGCTCACTGGAGGGCATCAAGCAGAGCCTGGTACGGGAGAGGGGACTCTTGGGCAGGCACATGTCAGGCCAGGTAGTCTGAGAGGTCCCTCCTACCCGAGGTTCCTGTGATGCTCCATGGAGGAAGAGGACCGGATTACATGAATCTGAGATCTCTACTAAAGAGGCTACAGCAAGCATCTTGGATCTAGGAGTCAGAAGACTTGGGTTAGTCCTGGCTCGGCCACTTAACTGGCTGGGTATCCCTCAGTTAGCCATCCCTTCTTGCCAAGCCTCAGTATCCTCATCTGAAAAATGGGAACAATAATCCCTGCACTACTTACCACACAGGGTAGTTGATGAAGATGGGATGAGAAAACACCTGTGGGAATACTTTGTGACCCGCAAGCCCTTTGAAAAGCATGAGCTACCCCTCCTGCTCTTGGATTCTTTGAGAATTGTGGCCAGTGGATTAGTGGAGGTGGCCCTGGGCCTTACCTTCTATGATGTGCTTTCTGGACAGGCCTCTCTCAGTCTCTGCTCTGAAAAACAGGTCAACGGCATGCATGAATCCAATTTCTTCTGATCCCTCACCCAGATTTTCCACAGGGCCTGGTAGGGGCTTCTGACCATGCCTGGATTCTCTAAAGAGCCTTCCCCTCCATCCTGCCCCTAAGCCAGCAGGCTCTCATTTCTGGAGGTCTGACTAGGGGCTCCCCTCAATGGACAGAACCCAGGATGATCGTGATTGTGGGCAGAATGCCCTATTGATCATTGCATAAGACTGAAGGGTGACAATGGGATCGGTACCATTCCAAGAAACAAACAAAATAAACCAATAACTAAATAAATAAATTGACCTACTTTCCTCCCCAGAAGATTTTGGTTGTAATGACCAGGCTAGATCGTCTGTAAAACAGAAGAAAAGAGGTCATGTTCTTATCATGAATGGGTCTGATTACATACATACATACACATACACATACACGCATACATACATACATACATACATACATACATACATACATACATACGGATTGGTCGGAGTGCTGATCCCAACCATCCCCTGTCACCACCAATCTATCAATTAGTCTTTAAAATAAAAGAGGTTGACTAGGGTGGCCCATTTATAAATGGTCTAACTTGCAATCATCTATACACAAGTATAGATGATTTTAAAAACAAGTATGAAAGTTGGTGAAGAAACACAAATGCCTTCCTCCCCAATAAGGGTTGATCAGGAGTCATACAGAACCAAAGAAAAGGGTGGGCCTTGGATTTTAACAGGCACATATAGACAGGGCCCAAGTTGGCATCTTTCCAGTTCAGAAGGACCCACTGGAGACTGGGCTTCACTGACTAAGCCTTTGGAAGCTAGTGTTGTTACCTCCATGCTGTGGGGCATCTCAGGAGGACATAAGCAAAGGGCCCAGGAAATGCCTAGGACCAGCCTAACTAAGGCTGGTGGGGTCTCTGTATTTCAGCCATGTCAATTCTCAGAGATCCTCTACAAAGCCAAGGGAAGGGTCTTGATTTGGGTCAATGAGAATTGCCAAAGCTCCCCAAAGGATCAATCAGGTCAGCACAGAAAAGTCCTTTGGATGGCAGCTATTGCCTTCCCCTTGGGGGCCATATCCCCACATGAAGCCAACGGTAATCAGGAGCCCTGGTTTCCCCAAGTCAATACTCAGAGATCTCTACCACCACCATGGCCGGTGCCATCACCACACTGCTTCCAGCACTACCTACAGGCCCAGAGGATGACCTAATATTTATTTCCATATGTATTCACCTAAGACATAATCATGAGATTTGCTAATAAGTGCAATTTCCTTTAATTATGGAGTGGAGAGGAATTTATTTTAGGATCAATTATAGCAAAGAAACAACCTTGATGGGACCCGAGGAGGGGTGTAAATAATGAGAGCTGTGGCAGCTTCTTGAAGAACAGCGGCTGAGATTTTAAATGGCACTTGAGAGGGAAAGGAAGGAGACGAGGCACAGCATCCTAATTACTTGTGACATTTCTGAAAATAAAAACGCATTAACCACTGTGCTCATTTGCCACTTCAGATGAAATCACATCTAGTGGTTTGGAGGACCTGAGACACTAGCAAACACCCAGCTAGGGCACAGCATGAAAGGAGGGCAGTGGGCCTTGAGAAACTCCAGGTACATTCACCTGAAGAGAGATGTACAGCTGTGCGCAAAGGAGAGACAGAGGGGAACCCTAGGCTGGCTTGGACTGGGTATGAATCAGCTGAGATGGAGAATGGCTAGGGGGATGGGTATTAGCTATGGGGATTTGAGGCAACAGTGCAATGCAATACAATTCCAACTCGAAATCTGTAGTCCTATGAGGTTAATTCAATTTAATTCCAGCTCTAAATCAATGATCTGAGGAATTTAATTCAATTACAGCTTTAAATCAATGATCTTATGAATTCAATTCACTTCCACCTCCAAATCTATGATCCTATGAATTTAATTGAATTCCAACTCTAAATCTAT
>NW_020950395.1:0-6091 GCF_900497805.2 Vombatus ursinus | reverse complement strand
TGAGTGCAGCAGAGATGTCCTGGGGCTCCAATGCCACCCTCCCCCCCAACAGGGAGGAGGCCCCCAGGCAGAACCATCACCTGATGAGCTCTCTAGCAATACAAGCACGCGGGGGTGAGGGGAGGGTGGGGGCAGGCATGCAGAAAAAGGGAGGGGAAGAGAGGAAAAAAGGAATGAAGTGACCACATGGACTGGGGGAGAGAAGGAGGGGGACACTAGGAACTAAGAGGCTAGCTGGTTTTTTTCCCTTTACTTGCAAGATGTTTTCAGAGGGCAGTTTTTTTTTCTTTATGCATTTTATGGAGAAGTTTGTCATCAGGGGGGTAAGGGAGTAGTGTAAATAAAAATACAGAATCTGTCTCATAAAATGCCACTCGGACACAGAAGTCAATAGTCGGACTGCGGGTACTATGTACCTTCTATGATGAATGTTCTTGACTTGGAAGAACTAAATGGGTCCCCTGGTGATAAAAGAAAGATTTAAAGAGACCAGAGTTTATAACTGCTGGAATACCATAAGGCACGCTATGACAAAGCGGGGCAGGAGGGGAGGGAAGGGAGGCATAAATCACCTTTCAAAGACCACTTGTTTTAAGGAAAATATATAGATATAAATAAATAGATGGGGGATGGTTGGGAATCACATCTCAGAGGCCTGATTTTCTATGTTCCTGAAGCAGCGAAGCACTGAGGAGGGGGGAGGGGGCTGCAGTGGAGGAGTGGGGGGGCCGAGGGGTGGGCTCAAAGAACCAAAGACCAAAATAAGCCGACCCAAACTGCCCTGCTGGCACCGAGCACTGCTGCCCAGACACGAGAGGATGCCTGACTCACTCCACCCCAAAGCAAAGGACATTACGACGCCCAACAAAACACAAACAGGACAGATCGTAGGATTAGTTGTGACCCTGCTTCACTAACAAGATGTTAACTTGAGGGAGGGGGGTTCAACATTCCATGCAATTAAGAAACACAGAAGGGGAGCACAAGGTTGGATGTGAAACCAGAGAGGCAAGGACAGAACCTCTGTCCGTCCATCCAGCAAGGAGATGTTGGCAGCAGGGCTTAAGGAAGGGGGTGCCAGGTGGAGAGATGCCTGGGTCTCTCTTCCAGCAGGAAGGGTCTGGCCCTCTACCCTGCCTAGTCACCCCTGTCACTTCCAGGCCTGGGAAATCCCACCTTCCCTGGCCAAACCACGGACATGGAAGGTTAAAGAGCGTCTCTGTGGCTTGCTGGTTGGCTCCCCATGTTGAGCCTGCCCCATGTGGTCTGGTGACCTTCTGGCTTCAGGGCGGTGGGATCAGCTACCTCCCTTCGACACGCCTCCATCTCATGGATGGTCAAACCTGGGCCTGGGTGGGGAGATGGCAGTTGGCGCTTTATTAAGAAGACCTACCTTCCATGGGAGTGTTAGGGTCGGGTCTGTTGGCGAACACCACGTCCACGTACTCTAACTGGAGCCGTTCCAAAGAGGCTTTCAGGCCTAGCGAGGAGACACCAGGACCATCAGTGAAGTTCCCGTCTAGGGCCTGGGACACCTGTACAAGGCGCCCAGGCTTATTTTTGATTGAAAGGCGGAAGAGGCCATTGGGTTAATTTTGCACAAATTCACGGTGGGGTTCATCAAGCTATTAGTAAGCATTTATTAAGAGCTTGTTATGTGCCAGGCCCCGTGCTAGGTGGCAAAAACAATAAAAAATAAATTAAAAAGTAGAGACTGAAAAATTATGCAAGGTAGCACAGCAAGGCGGGGAGAGTAAGGATGAGAATTCCTAGGGCAGTCTGGTGTTTTTGTCCAGATGTTTCAACCCCAAAGTCAGCAATGCCTCAGGCCCACTGCTCACTTCCCAGGAAGCTTTTTCCTACAAAATCCAAGGTCAGTGGGTAGAATCCAATATCCTTGTGACCTAGGGAACGAGCCCTGCTCCCTTGAGAAGAAATATTGGCTTATGATCTGTCCTCAAGGGATAAGGACTCAGGAATGGAAGGAGCCCAAGGGGGAATTCAGGACTCCTGTCTCCCAAGTCTTTGGTCTCAAAGACAAACCTTGCATGTGTTGGGGAACCCTTGTGACTGTAGGACATCAGCCTCTGTGGGGATGCTCAGCTGTTATGTTTCCTTGGCTACCATGAAAGGGTCAGGGAGAAGGATTTAGAAAGATAACCTCAACAAACTTGTGAGGTTTGGCTAAAGGAACGGGGCATGTTTAGTCTAGAAAACAGGGAGATTTGTGGGGGAACTGATAGCCATGTGAGTATTTGAGGAGCTACACTATGGAAGAGTAATTAGACTTGCTTTCATTGAATCTAGAAGCAATACCTAGGAGCAATGTGGGAAGGGGGAGAAAGTGAGGGACAAAGAGGTCACTTTAGCTTTGATAAAATGAAAGGAAAACATTCTAACAATTAGAGTTGTTGAAAAGGTTGATTGAAAAAATATCAACCAAAATACAAAATACAAAAATACAAAATACAATATACAAAATGCAAAAAAAACAAAAGGGGATGGGCAGCTTTGAGAGGTAGTGAGTTCCCCATCACTGGAGGTCTTTAAGATAAATTGGGACGACCACTTATCTGAGTTTGCAGAGGAGATATGTGTGGAGGCATGGGTTTTGGGGCTCAATAGTCTCTGAGGTCCTCTCCAAATCCGAGGTTTAGGGACTGTTTAATGCAGAGAAGAAAAGAATTTGGGCACAGGGATAAGAAAGCACGGGAGGAGAAAGGTCCTGCAAAGGGGGTGCCACAGGATCCCTTTCCATGGTGTGGTTAAGAATAGGACAAATAACTCACTACAGTAGAATGTCTTCTCCTGATTCGTTATCATCTCTCCAGAAAAATCACTTATCTGTACTGGGTATTATTCCCTCCTATTCCCCCCAGAGTGCTAGGGTCCTACTAGGGTCTTAAACCAATCAAGTCTTAAGTCTAAGTCTTAAATGATTTAGATGGGGCGGGGAGTTAAGGGGACTTCAATCTCCATAAAAGTCAATAAAGCAATGTCATAAAAATCTAAAGGCTTCCCCTTTATGAGTTGTCGTTCCCCTTTACAAATGTTAAGTTCCTTGAGGCCTCAGTCTTTTGCATAGTGCCTGGCATGCAGTAACTGCTTAATAGATGCTTTATTCATTCATTCATTCTAGAGGTTTTTTCATTCATTCATTCATTCATTCATTCATTTATTCATAGTAGAGGTAGAGTATCCAGAATGAGGGAGCTGACACAGTCCTGCTGTCTTCTGCCACAGTCAGTCCACATCTAGAGTATTGTATTCAGTATTGGGGGCCACACTGGTGAGTTCCATCATGTACCAAGGAGGATGACCAGGATGGTAACAGGAATGGAGATGATGCTATATGAAGAATGAGGAACTGGGGATGAGACAAGAAGGGTGTGTGTGTGTGTGTGTGTGTGTGTGTGCGCGCGCACGTGTGCACGCTTGCGTGTATGCATGCATGCATCTGGTGTGTGGTGGGGGCAGGTGGGAAGAAGGGCATGAATAAAGTATTTGGAGGGCTATCACGCGAAAGAGGCAGTGTTACTGCGGAGCTACGAGGTAGACTGAGAGCTATCCATAGTGGATGCAAGCCTACGCATGTCGTGGGCTCCTTGCTCACTGGAGGGCATCAAGCAGAGCCTGGTACGGGAGAGGGGACTCTTGGGCAGGCACATGTCAGGCCAGGTAGTCTGAGAGGTCCCTCCTACCCGAGGTTCCTGTGATGCTCCATGGAGGAAGAGGACCGGATTACATGAATCTGAGATCTCTACTAAAGAGGCTACAGCAAGCATCTTGGATCTAGGAGTCAGAAGACTTGGGTTAGTCCTGGCTCGGCCACTTAACTGGCTGGGTATCCCTCAGTTAGCCATCCCTTCTTGCCAAGCCTCAGTATCCTCATCTGAAAAATGGGAACAATAATCCCTGCACTACTTACCACACAGGGTAGTTGATGAAGATGGGATGAGAAAACACCTGTGGGAATACTTTGTGACCCGCAAGCCCTTTGAAAAGCATGAGCTACCCCTCCTGCTCTTGGATTCTTTGAGAATTGTGGCCAGTGGATTAGTGGAGGTGGCCCTGGGCCTTACCTTCTATGATGTGCTTTCTGGACAGGCCTCTCTCAGTCTCTGCTCTGAAAAACAGGTCAACGGCATGCATGAATCCAATTTCTTCTGATCCCTCACCCAGATTTTCCACAGGGCCTGGTAGGGGCTTCTGACCATGCCTGGATTCTCTAAAGAGCCTTCCCCTCCATCCTGCCCCTAAGCCAGCAGGCTCTCATTTCTGGAGGTCTGACTAGGGGCTCCCCTCAATGGACAGAACCCAGGATGATCGTGATTGTGGGCAGAATGCCCTATTGATCATTGCATAAGACTGAAGGGTGACAATGGGATCGGTACCATTCCAAGAAACAAACAAAATAAACCAATAACTAAATAAATAAATTGACCTACTTTCCTCCCCAGAAGATTTTGGTTGTAATGACCAGGCTAGATCGTCTGTAAAACAGAAGAAAAGAGGTCATGTTCTTATCATGAATGGGTCTGATTACATACATACATACACATACACATACACGCATACATACATACATACATACATACATACATACATACATACGGATTGGTCGGAGTGCTGATCCCAACCATCCCCTGTCACCACCAATCTATCAATTAGTCTTTAAAATAAAAGAGGTTGACTAGGGTGGCCCATTTATAAATGGTCTAACTTGCAATCATCTATACACAAGTATAGATGATTTTAAAAACAAGTATGAAAGTTGGTGAAGAAACACAAATGCCTTCCTCCCCAATAAGGGTTGATCAGGAGTCATACAGAACCAAAGAAAAGGGTGGGCCTTGGATTTTAACAGGCACATATAGACAGGGCCCAAGTTGGCATCTTTCCAGTTCAGAAGGACCCACTGGAGACTGGGCTTCACTGACTAAGCCTTTGGAAGCTAGTGTTGTTACCTCCATGCTGTGGGGCATCTCAGGAGGACATAAGCAAAGGGCCCAGGAAATGCCTAGGACCAGCCTAACTAAGGCTGGTGGGGTCTCTGTATTTCAGCCATGTCAATTCTCAGAGATCCTCTACAAAGCCAAGGGAAGGGTCTTGATTTGGGTCAATGAGAATTGCCAAAGCTCCCCAAAGGATCAATCAGGTCAGCACAGAAAAGTCCTTTGGATGGCAGCTATTGCCTTCCCCTTGGGGGCCATATCCCCACATGAAGCCAACGGTAATCAGGAGCCCTGGTTTCCCCAAGTCAATACTCAGAGATCTCTACCACCACCATGGCCGGTGCCATCACCACACTGCTTCCAGCACTACCTACAGGCCCAGAGGATGACCTAATATTTATTTCCATATGTATTCACCTAAGACATAATCATGAGATTTGCTAATAAGTGCAATTTCCTTTAATTATGGAGTGGAGAGGAATTTATTTTAGGATCAATTATAGCAAAGAAACAACCTTGATGGGACCCGAGGAGGGGTGTAAATAATGAGAGCTGTGGCAGCTTCTTGAAGAACAGCGGCTGAGATTTTAAATGGCACTTGAGAGGGAAAGGAAGGAGACGAGGCACAGCATCCTAATTACTTGTGACATTTCTGAAAATAAAAACGCATTAACCACTGTGCTCATTTGCCACTTCAGATGAAATCACATCTAGTGGTTTGGAGGACCTGAGACACTAGCAAACACCCAGCTAGGGCACAGCATGAAAGGAGGGCAGTGGGCCTTGAGAAACTCCAGGTACATTCACCTGAAGAGAGATGTACAGCTGTGCGCAAAGGAGAGACAGAGGGGAACCCTAGGCTGGCTTGGACTGGGTATGAATCAGCTGAGATGGAGAATGGCTAGGGGGATGGGTATTAGCTATGGGGATTTGAGGCAACAGTGCAATGCAATACAATTCCAACTCGAAATCTGTAGTCCTATGAGGTTAATTCAATTTAATTCCAGCTCTAAATCAATGATCTGAGGAATTTAATTCAATTACAGCTTTAAATCAATGATCTTATGAATTCAATTCACTTCCACCTCCAAATCTATGATCCTATGAATTTAATTGAATTCCAACTCTAAATCTAT
>NW_020950394.1:0-2660 GCF_900497805.2 Vombatus ursinus | reverse complement strand
CCAGGTCCCAAGGGCTCTCCCAGCTCTGACATTCAAAAAGGGCCCTCCCAGCTCTGACGTTCCAGGTCCCAAGGGCTCTCCCAGCTCTGACATTCCAGGTTCTAAGGACCCTCCCAGCTCTGACATTCCAGGTTCTAAGGCCTCCCCAGCTCTGACTCTCCATGGCTCTAGGCAGCTCCCTCCCAGGGTCCTCCAGGGACAGTGACCCAGGCAGAGCAGTATTTGGGTGTCAGTCACTCTGTCCCCAGCAGTGACCTGGTATGGAAGTTCTGCACGTTCACGTTCCGATAGGGCGCCGTCTTCCGTTGACACCACAGGAGCAAACCTTCTTTGGCTGAGGTCTCTGTGAGGAGGGCAGATGGGCCAGCAAAGTCAGCAGGGTCAGCGGGGTCAGCCCCACCCACTCAGCCCGGGCCTTACCTTCCACAGAGATGTCCTGGATGGCAAATCGAAGGATGATGGTCCAGATCATTCCCAAGGTCATCTTTAGGTTCCCATCCACGATCTCTGGGGGGAGAGTCAGGCCAGGGAGAGAGGAGATTTAACCAGAGCTTTCCCTCCCTCCCCTCCCCTGTTAGCCGGGTCACCTCACCTTCAGCCCCGATGGACACAAGCTTGACCCCTTTGCTGGCGATGAAGTCCAGGGCCTTGTTGACATTGGCAATCTTGTGGAAGCGCATCTTGCCTTTATCTGGCCTGGGCAGCCTCTCTCCTGCGACGTGAGAGAGCCAAGGTCATGGAGGCCACCAAAGACCGCAGCCTTTTCAGCTCAGTTCAGAAATATTATTATTAAACACCTACTGTGTGCTTGGCACTAAGATGACAGTCCTGCCCTCAGGAAGTTTACACTCTAACGGAGGAGACAAAGACTGGGTCTGTTATTTCATTGGTATTGGAAACTCGCCTGAGAGGGAAATAGTTCCGACCAATTCAGGTCAGCCCCTTTTCTGTAATTTAGCACCTTGGAGAGCTGCCTGGAGCAGAGGAGCCAAACACACAGCCCGTAACACTCCTGAGTACTGCTGGAACTGGGAAATATCGAACACGATAAATAAAAATGCAATAAAACAAAGATAATGTTTATACGGCTTAGTAGCTCCCGTTTCTATCTGAGTTTGACACCCTGGTCTAGATCACTGAAAGGTTAAGATACTTGCCCAGGGTCACACGGCCAGGATGTGGCAAAGATAAGACTCTATCCATTATGCCATACCGCTTTTCAAAGCGGGGAGGGGCAAGAAATTACACAAATAATTAGGTAATATATAAAATGCATGCGAGTCTACTTGCCAAGACGCCCATAGGCAAGGACACACATGTACAAAAATATTTATAGCAGCTTTTTGTGTGTGTGTGTGGTGGCAAAGAATTGGAAATTGAGAGGATGCCCATCCATTGGGGGATAGCTGAACAAGTTGTGGTATATGGATGTAATGGAATACTATCGTGCTATAAGAAATGATGAGCAGGCGGACTTCAGAGAAACCTGGAAAGACTCGTACGGTCTGATGCTGAGTGAAGTGAGCAGAACCAGGAGAACGTTGTACACACTAACAGTCACATGTGCAATGACTAACTTTGATAGACTTAGCTCTTCTCAGCAATGCAAGGATCTAAGACATCTCCAAAAGACTCATGATGGAAAATGCCATCCACATCCAGACAAAGAACCATGGAGTCTGAATGCAGATGGTAGCAGACTGTTTGCTCTCCTTTTCTTTTGTTGTTTTGTTTTATTTCTTCTTTCTCTTGGTTCCTCCCATTGGTTCTAATTCTTCTTTACATCATGACTAATGGGAAAATATGCTTAATATGAATGTATGAGTAGAGCCTATATCAGATTGCATGTGGTCTTGGGGAGGGAGGAGGAGACAAAAGGGAAGAAAATTTGAAACTTAAAATCTTATGGAAGTGAATGTTGAAAACTAAAAATTAATAAATTGTTTTTAAAAAAGACACACATAGGAACTATATGAACACAATTACAAAATACTGTCTCTATAAATAGGGATTTAAATAACTGGAGAAATATGAAATGTTCACGGGCAGTCCAAGTCAATACGGTAAAAATGACAATACTACTAAATTAATTTACTTACTTGGTTCCATGGCAATTGAACTACTAAAGAATTACTTTATAGAGCAAGAAAAAATAATAATGAAATTCATCCAGAGGAACACAAGGTAAAGAATTTCAAGGGAAATAATGAGGAAAAAAATGGGAAGGAAGGAGGCCTAGCAGTGTCGGATTTCAAACTATGCTACAAAGTTGCAATTATCAAAACAGTTTAGTACTGGATAAGAAATAGAGGTCGGTCAATGGAACCGATTAAATACATGATATACAGATGCAAATAAACACAGCAATGGAGTGTTGGACATACCAGCTATTGGGGCAAGAATTAACTATGAGACAAAAATTATTAGGAAAACTGGAATGTGATCTAGCAGAAACTAGGTCCAGAGGTTCCCAAACTTATTTGGCCCACCACCCCCTTTTCAAAAAAAATTACTCAGCCACTCCCTGGATGTTAGGTGGGGTTAATACTTATTTTTATTTAGTGCCCCCCAGTTACACTCAAGGCTACTACCACTGGTTCCCCCCTCCCCCCACCCTCGATTGTTCCAGCCCTCTCCCAGGGGTGGTATTGCCCACTTGG
>NW_020950393.1:0-2677 GCF_900497805.2 Vombatus ursinus | reverse complement strand
CTCCCAGCTCTGACATTCCAGGTCCCAAGGGCTCTCCCAGCTCTGACGTTCAAAAAGGGCCCTCACAGCTCTGATGTTCCAGGTCCAAAGGGACCTCCCAGCTCTGACATCCTGGGTTCTAAGGCCCCCCCAGCTCTGACATCCTGGGTTCTAAGGCCTCCCCAGCTCTGACTCTCCATGGCTCTAGGCAGCTCCCTCCCAGGGTCCTCCAGGGACAGTGACCCAGGCAGGGCAGTATTTGGGTGTCAGTCACTCTGTCCCCAGCAGTGACCTGGTATGGAAGTTTTGCACGTTCACGTTCCGATAGGGCGCCGTCTTCCGTTGACACCACAGGAGCAAACCTTCTTTGGCTGAGGTCTCTGTGAGGAGGGCCGATGGGTCAGCAAAGTCAGCAGGGTCAGCGGGGTCAGCCCCACCCACTCAGCCCGGGCCTTACCTTCCACAGAGATGTCCTGGATGGCAAATCGAAGGATGATGGTCCAGATCATTCCCAAGGTCATCTTTAGGTTCCCATCCACGATCTCTGGGGGGAGAGTCAGGCCAGGGAGAGAGGAGATTTAACCAGAGCTTTCCCTCCCTCCCCTCCCTCGTTAGCCGGGGCACCTCACCTTCAGCCCCAATGGACACAAGCTTGACCCCTTTGCTGGCGATGAAGTCCAGGGCCTTGTTGACATTGGCAATCTTGTGGAAGCGCATCTTGCCTTTATCTGGCCTGGGCAGCCTCTCCCCTGGGATGTGAGAGAGCCAAGGTCATGGGAGGCCACCAAAGACCACAGCCTTTTCAGCTCAGTTCAGAAATATTATTATTAAACACCTACTGTGTGCTTGGCACTAAGATGACAGTCCTGCCCTCAGGAAGTTTACACTCTAACGGAGGAGACAAAGACTGGACCTGTTATTTCATTGGTATTGGAAACTCGCCTGAGAGGGAAACAGTTCCGACCAATTCAGGTCAGCCCCTTTTCTGTAATTTAGCACCTTGGAGAGCTGCCTGGAGCAGAGGAGCCAAACACACAGCCCGTAACACTCCTGAGTACTGCTGGAACTGGGAAATATCGAACACAATAAATAAAAATGCAATAAAACAAAGATAATGTTTATACGGCTTAGTAACTCCCGTTTCTATCTGAGTTTGACACCCTGGTCTAGATCACTGAAAGGTTAAGATACTTGCCCAGGGTCACACGGCCAGGGTGTGGCAAAGATAAGACTCTATCCATTATGCCATACCGCTTTTCAAAGCGGGGAGGGGCAAGAAATTACACAAATAATTAGGTAATATATAAAATGCATGCGAGTCTACTTGCCAAGACTCCCATAGGCAAGGACACACATGTACAAAAATATTTATAGCAGCTTTGTGTGTGTGTGTGTGGTGGCAAAGAATTGGAAATTGAGAGGATGCCCATCCATTGGGGGATAGCTGAACAAGTTGTGGTATATGGATGTAATGCAATACTATCGTGCTATAAGAAATGATGAGCAGGCGGACTTCAGAGAAACCTGGAAGGACTCGTACGGTCTGATGCTGAGTGAAGTGAGCAGAACCAGGAGAACGCTGTACACAGTAACAGTCACATGTGCAATGACTAACTTTGATAGACTTAGCTCTTCTCAGCAATGCAAGGATCTAAGACATCTCCAAAAGACTCATGATGGAAAATGCTGTGCACATCCAGACAAAGAACCATGGAGTCTGAATGCAGATCGAAGCAGACTGTTTGCTCTCCTTTTCTTTTGTTGTTTTGTTTTATTTCTTCTTTCTCTTGGTTCCTCCCATGGGTTCTAATTCTTCTTTACATCATGACTAATGGGAAAATATGCTTAATATGAATGTATGAGTAGAGCCTATATCAGATTGCATGTGGTCTTGGGGAGGGGGGAGGAGACAAAAGGGAAGAAAATTTGAAACTTAAAATCTTATGGAAGTGAATGTTGAAAACTAAAAATTAATAAATTGTTTTTAAAAAAGACACACATAGGAACTATATGAACACAATTACAAAATACTGTCTCTATAAATACGGATTTAAATAACTAGAGAAATATGAAATGTTCATGGGCAGTCCAAGTCAATACGGTAAAAATGACAATACTACTAAATTAATTTACTTACTTGGTTCCATGGCAATTGAACTACTAAAGAATTACTTTATAGAGCAAGAAAAAATAATAATGAAATTCATCCAGAGGAACACAAGGTAAAGAATTTCAAGGGAAATAATGAGGAAAAAAATGGGAAGGAAGGAGGCCTAGCAGTGTCGGATTTCAAACTATGCTACAAAGTTGCAATTATCAAAACAGTTTGGTACTGGATAAGAAATAGAGGTCGGTCAATGGAACCGATTAAATACATGATATACAGATGCAAATAAACACAGCAATGGAGTGTTGGACATACCAGCTATTGGGGCAAGAATTTACTATGAGACAAAAATTATTAGGAAAACTGGAATGTGATCTAGCAGAAACTAGGTCCAGAGGATCCCAAACTTATTTGGCCCAGCACCCCCTTTTCAAAAAAAATTACTCAGCAACCCCCTGGATGTTAGGTGGGGTTAATCCTTATTTTTATTTAGTGCCCCCCAGTTACACCCAAGGCTACTACCACTGGTTCCCCCCTCCCCCCCCCCTCGATTGTTCCAGCCCTCTCCCAGGGGTGGTATTGCCCACTTGG
>NW_020950392.1:0-2317 GCF_900497805.2 Vombatus ursinus | reverse complement strand
GGAATACCCCTATACCTTTGGTGGTCCTTGTGATAAGAACAAATTACGGACAAAGCTGTACCTCTTCCTGGAATACCCTGCCCCTATACCGGTGATGGAACTCCCCCACTCCCTCTTACGGTGTGTATAACTACCCTGAGCTAGCCTTCAATAAACGAGACTTGATCAGAAAGCCTGTCTTGTCTCCATTTCCTGTGTCCCCTGCTCCCCTCCTTCTTTTACAGGTCCGGACCTCCGTTGATGTCCCGCGGGACGGGACAATAATATACATAAGTAGGCACATGAATTGGTAGTTGTTGCTATTATTTCATTGTTGGTGCTGGTAATTACTGGTTGGTAGGCAAGTTATTTAAACTCTCCGGGGTTTATTATTTGCAAAATTTGCTTCATTCTTTTGTCCCCTAACTTACAGATTTGCTGTGAGGAAAGCCCGTTGGCACCTTAAAAGTGCGAAGTAAATGTGAATGATTTGTTGGTAGTACTGCCTTCCATGGTCTTTTCTATCCTTTTGGGACCTTCCATCCTTTGAGATATTAGAAAATCAATGTTTTAGTGACTTTAAAATTGGACTATCTTTGTCACGCATTCCTTGTCTGAGCTCCTTGAGAGCAGAGACTCTCCTTTATCTTTCTTTTTTATTCTTAGCACTTAGCATAGTGTCTAGCACATGGTAGGTTACTAGTAAATGTTTATTGACTGACTGTCTGTATAGTTTTAATCAGATCCACCTGCTCTTTTTTGACTTCAGGACTCACAACAACCTTGAAAACCTGACTGCTACTTCCTCAAATAGTATGTTGACTACTGAGATGGTAGAGACCGAATGTTGTGGCTCCTCTGCCGTCACTGATGAGAATAGATTGCCATAGAAACACTGGCAGATCTGTTCCATTTTATGTCTATCCACCCACATTCCTACGTCATCAACAAGTAAGCACTTCTTCCCCAGGGAGAAAGGGGGAAAAAATCGTGAAAGCCAATGTTACTGCTGTGTCCTTTACCGAAAAAAAAAAAAAAAAAAAAAAAAAGAGAATGATTTGACCTGATGGTTCTCCCTCCAACTTCACAAAAACTAACCCTCCTATTATATATGGCATGAAATTCAAAAAATATAGTGGGGAGCAGGGAGCAGGGGTTGTCTTCATTCCCTCTCTTGTCTCTGATTCTGGAGGAAAGGGAAAAGGATGGCCACCTTTGAACAGAATTGCCAGCAATAAAATTTAAAAATTTAAAAAACTTAGAGTCAGAAGGTACATTAGAGGTCTTCTTATCTCTTACCTCTGCTGGTATAGGGTGTTCAGGGAGGACTATTACTTCTGCTGTGAGGACTTGTTGAGCCCTTTTCAATACTTCTCATCTACCTTTGGTACCCACCTTTCACCCAGCTCTCACCTATGGCTCCAAGAAGCTGTAGCATATGCAGAGGTCACACTTCAGTAAAACCATCCCAGCAGGCAGACTAAACCAGTTTGAGGGTGACCCTCCTGTTGGTGAATTAGAGGGATGTTTACCCTAAGTATGTGAAGTCATCCCTAGGGAAATGGGCAGATGAGAACAATTTGTTCCAATGGCCATGAAGCAGGTGCTGTGGAGTGCTTAGAATTTGGTCAGACATTGAAGATGCCAATGTCATCTACTTCATCTTGGGCCATCACCAGTCCTGACCTTTGCAATGCCACTGGACTTCAAAGACTCTGGAAGAGAGAGTGAGGCAGACAACTTTGCTTAACTCTGCCTCACTTAAATCCAATTCACTCATGAGTCAAGACATCACTGCATGATGTAATTTGTCCTCTTCTAAAATGAAGGCTGAACAATAACACAACAACCTGAAGCATAAACCTTTTTTTAACAACCTTTCTGATGAGTCATCATATAACTCCTGTTTAAACATCTTGAAGGAAGAGAAATTCTTTGCTTCACAAGGCATCTCCATTCCTTTTTTGGACCACTTACATAGGTGTTGAATCTGTTTTGCTCTCCACTGATATCCTGATTAAGGATGTCCTCAATACATGTGTAGATGATTCTGATAAAAATTTTTATGTAGATAGGAAAGTACATTCATAAGTCAGTAGTTCTCATCCTGGTCACTTTTTTTTAAAAATTCAAGACTTTTCCACATTTGTGGTATCTTCCTTTTCTTGGGTCTCTATCCCTCAATCTCTGTGTTGCCATCAATCTCTTCTACATACAATTGATCTAGTCTAGCTGTTTTCTCTATCTTTATTCTCCTTAGGGCTATTTCTTTTTTTTGTTTCATTTTTTTTAAATTTTTAACATGTGTTTTTAAAACTTTGGGTTACAAATTTTCTCC
>NW_020950391.1:0-2317 GCF_900497805.2 Vombatus ursinus | reverse complement strand
GGAATACCCCTATACCTTTGGTGGTCCTTGTGATAAGAACAAATTACGGACAAAGCTGTACCTCTTCCTGGAATACCCTGCCCCTATACCGGTGATGGAACTCCCCCACTCCCTCTTACGGTGTGTATAACTACCCTGAGCTAGCCTTCAATAAACGAGACTTGATCAGAAAGCCTGTCTTGTCTCCATTTCCTGTGTCCCCTGCTCCCCTCCTTCTTTTACAGGTCCGGACCTCCGTTGATGTCCCGCGGGACGGGACAATAATATACATAAGTAGGCACATGAATTGGTAGTTGTTGCTATTATTTCATTGTTGGTGCTGGTAATTACTGGTTGGTAGGCAAGTTATTTAAACTCTCCGGGGTTTATTATTTGCAAAATTTGCTTCATTCTTTTGTCCCCTAACTTACAGATTTGCTGTGAGGAAAGCCCGTTGGCACCTTAAAAGTGCGAAGTAAATGTGAATGATTTGTTGGTAGTACTGCCTTCCATGGTCTTTTCTATCCTTTTGGGACCTTCCATCCTTTGAGATATTAGAAAATCAATGTTTTAGTGACTTTAAAATTGGACTATCTTTGTCACGCATTCCTTGTCTGAGCTCCTTGAGAGCAGAGACTCTCCTTTATCTTTCTTTTTTATTCTTAGCACTTAGCATAGTGTCTAGCACATGGTAGGTTACTAGTAAATGTTTATTGACTGACTGTCTGTATAGTTTTAATCAGATCCACCTGCTCTTTTTTGACTTCAGGACTCACAACAACCTTGAAAACCTGACTGCTACTTCCTCAAATAGTATGTTGACTACTGAGATGGTAGAGACCGAATGTTGTGGCTCCTCTGCCGTCACTGATGAGAATAGATTGCCATAGAAACACTGGCAGATCTGTTCCATTTTATGTCTATCCACCCACATTCCTACGTCATCAACAAGTAAGCACTTCTTCCCCAGGGAGAAAGGGGGAAAAAATCGTGAAAGCCAATGTTACTGCTGTGTCCTTTACCGAAAAAAAAAAAAAAAAAAAAAAAAAGAGAATGATTTGACCTGATGGTTCTCCCTCCAACTTCACAAAAACTAACCCTCCTATTATATATGGCATGAAATTCAAAAAATATAGTGGGGAGCAGGGAGCAGGGGTTGTCTTCATTCCCTCTCTTGTCTCTGATTCTGGAGGAAAGGGAAAAGGATGGCCACCTTTGAACAGAATTGCCAGCAATAAAATTTAAAAATTTAAAAAACTTAGAGTCAGAAGGTACATTAGAGGTCTTCTTATCTCTTACCTCTGCTGGTATAGGGTGTTCAGGGAGGACTATTACTTCTGCTGTGAGGACTTGTTGAGCCCTTTTCAATACTTCTCATCTACCTTTGGTACCCACCTTTCACCCAGCTCTCACCTATGGCTCCAAGAAGCTGTAGCATATGCAGAGGTCACACTTCAGTAAAACCATCCCAGCAGGCAGACTAAACCAGTTTGAGGGTGACCCTCCTGTTGGTGAATTAGAGGGATGTTTACCCTAAGTATGTGAAGTCATCCCTAGGGAAATGGGCAGATGAGAACAATTTGTTCCAATGGCCATGAAGCAGGTGCTGTGGAGTGCTTAGAATTTGGTCAGACATTGAAGATGCCAATGTCATCTACTTCATCTTGGGCCATCACCAGTCCTGACCTTTGCAATGCCACTGGACTTCAAAGACTCTGGAAGAGAGAGTGAGGCAGACAACTTTGCTTAACTCTGCCTCACTTAAATCCAATTCACTCATGAGTCAAGACATCACTGCATGATGTAATTTGTCCTCTTCTAAAATGAAGGCTGAACAATAACACAACAACCTGAAGCATAAACCTTTTTTTAACAACCTTTCTGATGAGTCATCATATAACTCCTGTTTAAACATCTTGAAGGAAGAGAAATTCTTTGCTTCACAAGGCATCTCCATTCCTTTTTTGGACCACTTACATAGGTGTTGAATCTGTTTTGCTCTCCACTGATATCCTGATTAAGGATGTCCTCAATACATGTGTAGATGATTCTGATAAAAATTTTTATGTAGATAGGAAAGTACATTCATAAGTCAGTAGTTCTCATCCTGGTCACTTTTTTTTAAAAATTCAAGACTTTTCCACATTTGTGGTATCTTCCTTTTCTTGGGTCTCTATCCCTCAATCTCTGTGTTGCCATCAATCTCTTCTACATACAATTGATCTAGTCTAGCTGTTTTCTCTATCTTTATTCTCCTTAGGGCTATTTCTTTTTTTTGTTTCATTTTTTTAAAATTTTTAACATGTGTTTTTAAAACTTTGGGTTACAAATTTTCTCC
>NW_020950390.1:0-23283 GCF_900497805.2 Vombatus ursinus | reverse complement strand
TCTTTTTACCTCTTCATGTTTCACTTGAGTCTTATATTTGAAAATCAAATTTTCTATTCAGCTCTGATCTTTTCATCAAGAATGCTTGAAAGTCTTCCATTTCACTAAATGTCCATTTATACTCAGTTTTGCTGGGTAGGTGATTCTTGGTTGTAATCCTATCTCCTTTGCCCTCCAGAATATTATATTCCATGCCCTCTGGTCCCTTAACTGTTAAATCTTGTGTTATTCTGATTGTGTTTCCACAATACTTGAATTGTTTCTTTCTGGCTGCTTGCAATATTTTCTCCTTGACCTGGGATCTCTGGAATTTGGCTACAATATTCCTTGGGGTATTCCTTTTGGGGATCTCTTTCAGGAGGAGATTGGTGGATTCTTTCAATTTCTATTTTGCCTTCTGGTTCTAAAATATCAGGGCAGTTTTTCTTGATAATTTCTTGAAAGATGATGTCTAGACTCTTTTTTTGATCATGGCTTTCAGATAGTCCAATAATTTTTAAATTATCTCTCCTGGATCTATTTTCCAGGTCAGTTGTTTTTCCAATGAGATATTTCACATTGTTTTCTATTTTTTCATTCTTTTGAATTTGTTTTACAGAGTCTTGATTTCTCATAAAGTCACTAGCTTCCAATTGCACCATTCTAATTTTTAAGGAAGTATTTTCTTCAGTAAGCTTTTGGACTTCCTTTTCCATTTGGCCAATTTTGCTTTTCTCCTCATTGGCTTTTTGGACCTCTTGCCATTTGGGTTAGGCTATTTTTTAAGGTGTTATTTTCTTCAGCATTTTTTGGGGTCTCCTTTAGCAAGCTGTTGACTTGTTTTTCATAATTTTCTTGCATCATTCTCATTTCTCTTCCCAGTTTTTCCTCTACTTCTCTTACTTGTTTCTCAAACTCCTTTTTGAGCTCTTCCATGGCCTAGGACTGATTCATTTGGATGTAGCCACTTTGACTTTGTTGTCTTCTTCTGGTTGTATGTTTTGATCTTCTTTGTTACCAGAGAAGGATTCTGTGGTCTGACTTTTTTTGTGCCTTTGTTTTTTCATGATCCTAGCCAATTACTTGAGTTTTAAACTCTTTGTTAAGGTAGAGGTCTGCTTCCAGGGTGGAGAATGTACTGTCCCAAGCTTTGGGGGTTTTGTACAGCTATTTTCAGAGATACTTCTGGGGACCTGTAAGTTTTCAGTTCTCCCAAGGTGGTACGATGTTTACTCCTTTCCTGGCCTGTGCTCTCGTCTTTGAGTGACCACAAGCACTCTTTTCTACTTTGGAACTGTGAGGAGGATTTCCTTTCCTCCTCCACTACAACCTCCACCATGCCAGCACTCCTCCTTGCCCCAGGACCACCACCCAGAACTGTGACCCGGATCCAAGCATGGGCAAAGCAAGAGATTCCTGCACCAGCAGAGAGATTCCTGCAATCCCCCTCTGATCACCCATTCGATTCCCCCTCAGTCTGTGGGCCAGAAGCTTCGGAAGCAGCTGCCGCCCCACAGCAAAGCTCAGGGACTGGGGCTGGGATCCTGCTTCTCTCTCACCATAGTCACAGACTTTTCCTACTAACCTAAATTGTCTTTGCCATTTGTGGGTTGAGAAGTCTGGAAACCATCACAGCTGCCTGTGATTCAGTCCTCTGAGGCCTGCTCCAGGTTTGCTGAGGCCTGTTTTGCCTGTGCTCCCACCCAAACTGTGCTCCTCTCCCCCAGCATGATAGACCTTTCTAATCACCCATCCAGGTTGTCTTGGGCTGCATATTTGTTTTATTCTGTCTTTTTGTGGGTTCTGCTGCTTTAGAATTTGTTTAGAACCATTTTTTACAAGTATTTGGAGGGGTTTGGGGGAGAGCTCAAGTAAGTCACTGCTTTTACTCCAACATCTTGGCTTGGCCCCCACTTCAGTTTTTAAAAACTTGTTTAGATTAGATTCCTTCTCTTTCTCCACCTCCTTCTTTGCAAAGAGGTGGAAGAGAGAAGAATATGAGAGTATCGAATAAGAGAAACATACAATAAATGACTGTAACTGGATATGAATGGGATGAACTCAGGCTTAAAATGGTGGACAGTAGAATGAACTAGAAAGCAGAATCCAAACTATATATTGTTTACCAGAAAGGTACTTAAAACATAAATAAATATTCATACAGAGTTAAAATGAGAGAGTAGAGCAGAATTTATTATGCTTCAGGCAAATTTAAAAAACAAGTGTAGCAATCATGATTTCAAATAAGGCAATAGTAAAAATAGTTATGGTTAATAAGAGATGAGTAGGAGAACTTCATTATGATTAACAGTGCTATAGATAATGAAATAATATCAATTATATGCATATATACATATATATGCATCAGGTGCCTAAGGGAAAAGTTAACTAATTATAGGGAGAAGTATAAAGCAAACCTATGTTAGGAATCTCAAAGTTCACCCTTCAGAACTAGACAAATCTAACAAAAGGATAAATAAGAAAAAGTTAAGGTGTTGGGGACAGGATTTACCTGGAAAATTGCTAAACCATTAGGGGTCAGTACGGGTAAAGGCAATGGCCTTCACTGGATCATCTGTCCCTGACCGTACCCTGGACTTGCTTTGCTGCTGAGTAAACATCTACTGAGTCCCCTGGGAAAGCACGTAGTCACAAGTAAACAAAGAAGTCTTAGAATAGACAATTAACCTTTACCGTGAAGTGATGCTCCTCTGGCGTCTTATCTACTGAAAACTTTGTATCTTTAGCTCTTTGCTCTTGGGATATTGTAAATCATCATTTACTTTTATGTATAAAAGTTCAAACCTCACTAGAAATAAACAGTCCTGTGGCTCCTCACCCTTGACTCACCTAGCTCGGCTTTCTCCTGTTCATTTTTTCTACATTGCGTCATCCTTCACCTAAGCCAGCTGCTGGCATTAAGGAGTTGAATAGAATGTGTTAGACCTATATAACCTAGATTTCTGATGATCACAGATTGGGAATACAAAGTAATATACATTTTGTTAGCTGAGCATGGGACCTTTATAAAAATTGATCCTGCTTTAAGGCATAAAGGCCTCATAAACAAATGTAAAAGAGCAGGAATAATAAAAACATCCTTTAATGACCACAGTGCAGGTAAAATTATAATAAATAAAGGACATTTGAAGAAAGGATTAAATAGAAACCAAATAACTTAATCCTTAAAAATTGGTAATAAATTATAAAAATAACAAATAATTTCATCAAATAAAATGACAAAGATGACACAACCTATCAAAACTTTTGAGAAAAGTCCAAACCAATCCTTAGGGGAAAAACTACATCTCCAAAAACTTTCAACCAAAAATAAAAATAAGAGGGAAAAAATAGATCAACAAATTGGACACACAATTTAAAAAATACTAGAAAAGCAACAAATTAAATAACTTCAATCAAACACAAAAATAGAAATTATGAAAGAGATAAGAAATAAAACAAAAAATAAAAAAGCCTCTTGATAAAACTAGAAGATATTTTAAAGAAAACCAATGAAATATATAAACTGTTAGCTAATCTAATTTTTAAAAGGGAGAGGAAAACCAAATTGCCACTATTAAAAATGAAAAATGAAAACTCAAATGAAGAAGTATTTTGCCATTACATGCCATGACAGCAAAACTGATTATTTAAATAAAATGGATGAATATTTACAAAAATATAGAATGCCTAGATGAATGGAAAAAGAAATAAAAAATTTAAATAGCCCAATTTCAGAAAAAGAAATAGAACAAATATAGTAGGAGGTTACAGTCTTTCTAGCCTCAGGAATTGAAACGAAGTAAATGACTTGATCTAACACCAGCAAGATGGTCATTAAAGAGTAGCTCTTCTCAGTTTGTAAGGATACAGTTGACAAACACAGGATAAGGATATATGATTGAAGATCAGATCTAGTTAATACTAATTGACTCCCATGACTCTCTATTTTCCCCCAGTCTCATACCAAGTCAGCATGTGAGAACAACAAGAATATCAAATTCCCTCATCATGATTGTTTTTATTCCCAAAAGCTGGATAAAAATTCTGGAGGCTGCCTCAATTCTGAGGTAACTTGGGCACTTGTCACAACAAGGTCAGTATGATTTTTTGAGACATGTCAATTTTACATTTCACTATCTGTTTTTCTAACTCTCTCTTCTCCTCTTCCACTTTACAATATTGTCTTTTCATGTTCCAACCCAGTTAGACTCTGAATTTTCCCTTCCTCCTTGAAGAATTTATCAATGTATGGAAGTTAGGTTTCAGTGAAAATCAAAACAGTAAGCTATAAAGGAACTCCCAAAGGAAAATTACCAAGGACCAGATGGAATTGCAAGTGAATTCTATTATATAAATTATTTGAAAAAAAATTAAAGAAGTGATCCTAACAAACACCTTCTATGAAATGAACATAATCCTGATACCTAAACCAGAGAGAGATAAAGCAGAGAAAGAAATCTATAGACCATTGTTTTTTCTATAGGAAGAGTCTATCAAACTTTAAGAAAATAAATTTTTATTGATATCATGTTTTATATCACCATAATTTTCTAAAGTATCCCTAGGCTCCCTTTCCTGGAGAGCTATCCCATACAATATTTTTTAAAGAAAAATGAGGAAAAAATAAATGCAACTGATTAATACATTAAAGAGTTTGAAAATGTGTGCAATTTACGGCACTTCATGGACCTCAAGGGGTAAAGTGGTGGTATCTTCTCATACCTCTTCTTTTGAGTCATGCTTGTTCTTTATAATTTTGCAACATTAATTTTTAATTTTATGTGGCCAAGTTCTTTACATTTACATTGTTGTAGTCATTGTGAATATTGTTTCTGTGGCTCTTCACTCTTCATCAATTCTTGTAGATCTTTCCATGCTTCTCTGTATTCATTATACACATCATTTCTAATAATAGTCTATTATTTCTAGTAATAGTCTATTATACTCATGTACCACATTTTGTTAGCTGTCCTCCAGTTGATAGCTGTGAGGGACTGTCTGATGTTGGCTACTGCCAAGTGAAAGTTGTGGCAAGTTGGGGTGGGAACTGGGTATTGGGAAGTAACCGGAGCTCACGCTCCTGAGGCAGTGGGCAGTGCTATGTGGATAAGCTGGGGAAGGAACAGAATACAAGGAAGTAGCCAGAGCACGTGCTCCTGAGGCAGGGGCCTGTGCCACGTGGGAGTGGGACGGCAGAGGATGAGTTCCCTTTGCTTAGTCCCCTCCCTAAGTGCAACGTCAACCCCAGACACCTCCTTCCTGTGTCCTTCCTGACTTCCTGGGTTACCGTACCTTCCCTTTGAGTAGCACTGACCCCAGACGTCTCCTCCCGGTATCTGGGCCTGACTTCCTAGGTCACGTGCTCTCTCTTTGTCTATGCACTAATCCCAGATGCCTCCTTCCTGTATCCGGTCCTAGCCTCCTGCGTCACTTCCTCTCCCTTGGTGCGCTAAACTCAGACATCCCCTTCCGGTATCTGACCCTACAATCATTGACTAGTAGGCGGGCTGAGGAGGAGGGGCTCAGTAGGTACTTAAGGAACGGTCCTGGTGGGAGCACACTCTCTCTTTGCTCCTGCTCTCTTGCTATGGCCTTCCTGCTTGGCCTTGCTGTGATGGCCTCTGAATAAAGCTCGGGTGTTGGCACCTCCTGGTCGGGCTCGTCTCTGTGTGTTTATCCGGGTAGTACCCGAAGACTGGTAAGTATGACTCTGGCAGCCTGCTCCTTATAGGACAAGAGTGCACGGCGCGGCCGGCACAGATAGCCTTCTTTGTTTCCAGTTCTTTGTTATTACAAAAAGTGATGTGATAAATATTTTGTTGTACATGGAGACCACTCTTTCTAATAAATATCAGTGTAAAAATAGTGAATAAAATATTGGCAAAGAGGCTAAAAACAACATATGTAATATTTTATACATTTATGACCAGGCTAGATTTATACTAAGATTGCAGAGCAAATTCATTATTATAAAAAACTTTAAACATAATTGACCATATTCATAAAAATAGTGAAAGTCATGATTTTATCAATAGATACAAAGTAGAAAAAAAGATTTTGACAAAATTCAACATCCATTTATGTTAAAAACATTTAAAAGTATAGAAATAAAAGGACCTTTCCTTAATTTGTTAATGATATTTCTTTCAATAAAGGCAGTGTGGCATAGTAGATAGCTATTTTTGAAGTCAGGAAAACATAGATTCAAATTCTGCTGCTAATACATACAGGCTGTGTGACCAGGTACAAGTCACTTGACCTCTCAATGTTCTCTAAGATGATAAGTTGCCAACCTACATTGGTAGAAGGTCTTTTCTCACATATGAACTCCCTATGCTAAAGCAATCACAGGTCTCATCCCTACCCCATATCTTTCCCTTTATCTTTTTGCACAATATATATTATTTGCATTTATTAACCCCTAGATAAGAATTCAGAATGTGGGTCAGGGAGGGTTTTTTTCCCCTGCCATACCTTTTTGAAGCCAGTGGCTTGACAGAGTCAGGCCACCTATGCATGTACATGGAGTGAATCACACGCACACAAACACACGCACACATATCAAAGGGAACACTTGCCTATTGGCTGGAGTAATGCTACTATTTGATAAGCAAAACCACACTATCCTCCCTTGTTGACTAATGATAAAATGATACCTTATCTATCTATAGGCTTACAGAAGTCAGGATACAAGCCAAGGAGGAAGATACACCTGAGTACCTTCTAGTACACCCATCCAATGTGCATGCAGCCCCTATCACAGTTACAATTAGTATCACTGACTGATTTGTGTCTTCTGTAAAACTCTCTTATGTCCCAAAGCAGCTGCAGTGAACCAGAATAAATGGTGATCATTTGGTTCTTACTAAGAACACCACCTACTCCCACCAGCCTGGCATGGCATCCTAATTACATCTTCACTTCTTTTTTTTTTAATTCTTTTTTCAATATCACCCCTTTCAACATATGCCTCCCCTGCAGTATAAGTCTGTTGTCTCTCTAGATCTGCCCTCTGTCACCTTGCATGCCCCCCCCACTCCCACCCCATTTTAGCAGCCTAGACCAATCCAGAATGAGAGACATTTAGATGGGCTTAAAGTTTTAATTTTTTCACTAATGTCAACCCAATTGCCATACTGGATCCTTTAGCACCTCCCTGCTACAACACTCTCAGTCTCCCACCATTACCTGGATTCACCTCAGATACTGATGTGCCTGATAAGCCATTCTTCAGCCTTAGGGGCTGTAACTATAGCACACACATCTCACCCATTTCATAATCCCTTTATTTAACACCTCCTTGTCCAATTCTTTGGGATCCCCAGCAGAGTCATAACCCAGCTCCACATTCCCATCCTGAAGCTACTCATGCTTTTTTACACCATGCCTGTTAGGACCTATATTTGGGTCATTTTGGCTGGCTTCATCAGATGGTTTCTAGGATTTGGCTCCGTGGCCCAGAATTCTTCCTCTAGGTCAGGGTTTCTTAAACTTTTCCACTCCTGACCTCCTTTTCACTTTTTGGCGGTATTTGTTAGTGTTGCATGGCTTGAGGGCGTGTGCAGTGCAAAGTGCACATTCAGCACCAAGGCTTCAGGAAAATTGATGCACCATGATGTACCCTGAGCAAGTGCCCCCAAACATGTCAGATTTATTACAATTTGATTTTTATTTAATTTTTGGTCATTGCTTGTTCAGAAACCTTTTACTATCCCCAAAATTTTCAGGACCCCATGGAGTCGCAACCCACAGTTTAAGAAGCACTGCTCTAGGCTATAGGCCTTTTGGACAGATGGGTTTCATAGACATTCCTATGAATATAAATGACAGCAGGATGGCTGTTGGGGATACCAGAGCCCTTTTCCTGGAATTTTTCATCTTTTGGATCTGTAAACAGAGGCAGAAACTCTCTTGTGGGAATTTAGATCTCTCTTTCCTCCAAAGGGGAAGATGCCCAGAGAATACAAAGGCCAGTTCTCAAGATTTAAGTCCCCCTTCTCCCTAAAGGGAAGAAAACCAGAGGAATACAATGTCTGTGAAATTAAAGAAAGGTTTTTATTAAGCAGGGAAGGAAAAAAAAGTGTACATAGGTGCTGTCCAGCCTGTGCTGAACAGGAAGTCAGGTAATGGATGGGAAGAGTTTATACACCTTTTAAACAAAATAAGGTAAGGAATTTGGGGGGAAAGGTAGATTTAGAAAGGAAAGAGTCAGTGAGCCCCATCCCCAAGGGGAGGGAGGAGTGAGGAATTCCAGGTATCAGAATGTGGCCCTTTGATACATAAATTAGAAGGCATCCTTGGTGATAAGCAGTCCACAGTTCAAGGCTTGATAAGATGTCTCCAAAAACAGGATATTCTGAGAGCCCCATAACCAAAGTTAGGGGAGTCTCTGGAGATAAGGTTGTCTCTAAAAACCATAAAACGGGATATGTCCATAGTCTCATAACTTGCAGGCAGGAAAGTCTTTGAAGACAGGGATGTCTCTTGCAGGTCCATAAACCACCAAATGGCTCAGGTTTACTGCATGCCCAGCTAGCTTTACTCTAGGTTACTGCAAAGGATTATTGGTATGTCAAGCCAATACAGCCACTCCTCATACAGTTCTGATTATCTGGATAATTTGGAGGGAGGGAGGGAGCTCAAGCAAATCAAGGTATCCATTTTCACATGTCAAATGCAAATAGAAAAGGGGCCACTAATCCATACACAAGAATTCCTATTGACCACATATTGACTTAGTTTTAAAATGTAATGTTACATAGATTTTATTGGTATTATTATTTATTTTGTTAATTGTTCCCAATTACATTTTAATCTGTTTCCCCCACTGACCTGCATGTGTTTGACACCTCTCCTTTAGATGATTCTTTGAAGGAAGAATTCCAGTATACCAATAGTGTGGAACCTGATGGACTCCTAGTACAACAGAATATGGAGTGGGAGAGAAAGGCATCAGCAATGAGTACCCAGTGGACAGATAGTAAGAGAATTGAGATTGTTCTCTCCATTTGGAAGGCCAGGAGAAAAGTAAGGCCAGAGAGGACCTTGGAAGGTAACAGGGGGGAAACTGTAGATGAAGGAATTATCTGTCACATTGTAAAATGATATATGTCCACAGTCATAATGGAGGAAAATGCCTAGCTTGTGCACAGGCACTCCTACATGAATGCCTTCCATGGTATGGGAGATCTAGAGATTGAAATCTTCTCCCATTTTGAGGCACATGAGGGAGAGTACATCCCCAGGTAATTTTCCCTTCTTGCTTACTGATTCCTTATAGATCCCCACTTCCCACTCACTCTTGTCTCCCACCTCCACTTCCCAATAGTGACTCCCTGAGGTGAAGCTCTGAGCCCCCAGCACAAAAATAGCATGTTCCACTTGGACACTTGCAAGCTTCACACTTTTCAGATCTTCAGAGAGGATGAGATTGGGATTTGCTGTCTCAGGATTCAGAGTAATATTCCTTTGGAAGGCCAATAGTATTTCCCTCATTCCACAATTTGTCCAATCTAGAGCAGCAGGCGCTGGCCATTGAAGCAACAGCACCTCACTCCTTTCTAATATGCTACTCGAATTCAGGAGCATCTCCATCACTGGCTTCTCGAAATTCTTCTCTAGCTCATCAATCATCTTTTTTAGGTTTTGGATATATTGGGAAACTCTGGCCTCAGTCCCCATTAATTTCTTCACATTGTTTCTTTTTTCCTTATCCAGCTTTTGTAGATCTACCTGGTTTTTCTTTGACAAGAAAGGGTGCATTTTGATGTATTCTGGTGTGATGACCCGCTTCAATGTCTGTGCTTCCATCTTATACTGGGCCCCTCTCCTTCTCTCCTGGTCCAATAAAAATTGAGCCTCTTTCACTTTCCCCAGCAAGCTACTAAGGGCTTCCTGGAGTTTCATCTTGTTCTTGGCAGACTCTTCTATGGGGTACACACTGTGAGCTCTGTGTTCTTGGGAGAGTAAGCAGGACACACAGAGTGGCTTCTGGTCATCTTCACAGAACAGCTTCTGAATTGCTAGGTGTTGGTCGCAGATGGTCGGGCAACTGAAGTACTGTAGTAAATGATGTCTGGACTGTTTAGTAATGATCACTAGATCCTCCAGGGACTTATTGGTCTCTAAATCTCTGGACTGAATGGTTCCCCTGCATACTGGGCAGGTCCATGGTGCATGGGCTTCCTTCCAGCTCCAGAAGAGACATTCTTGGCAAAAGCTGTGCCCACAATCAATAGTCATTGGTTTGGTGAAGTAATCCAAGCAAATGGAACAGGTGAGTTCTGTCCTGAGATTTTCAATCATATCATTGACATCCATGTTCCTGGGACTTTGTTTCCTCTGATGTAGGAAGTTTCCTTCAGAGGCTGTAGCTCCAGATCTGAACTCCCAGAGCTCCTGGTATTCCCTTTTATAACTCCCTGGGCCTCCAGGTTCCAGTCTCTGAATTCAGGCCCCAGAAGGTGTTAACTTGCCTGGTTCACACCTTTGTTGTTCTGGGCTTGCTTTAGAATTAGTTCCAGGGCTGTATTTACAGGAAACTGAGCTAGGCAAGCAAAAGCTTCACACCTCACTGATGGTACTTTAACAAACACTTCTTAAAAGCCTATTATATTCTAGGTAAAGAAGACACAACTCAATGTGATACTAGTTTTGTGATATATTCAAACAATAAATACTGATATTATGTAGTTGTTTAAATTTATTAATGTTACCATCATTATCTTATTTTTTAAATCTCAAACTAACCCTGTGAGTTAGTTGCTACATATATAACTTGTACCGGCCTTCCCGTATAGATAGTACAATTTAGTCTCTTTTGTTTTCAGCACTTCTGATAGTCCTCTCCAAGCGGCTGCCTGTAGGTGGGCCATGAAATCCGGGAAGGGTTTATCAGGACCTTTTTTAATCTTGGTCAGGGAGGGCCTTTGTTTCCCCAAAGCCTGAATCTTACTAAAAGCCCATAGGGCACATTGGGAGACAGCTGCAAACGCTGTATTTAGTGCCTCTTTTAACTCCTTAAACTTCTTCCATTCTAAAGGGGCCCAGGTCCTCCCTCCATCGGATAAGTGTGGGGGAGGGGGCCGTCCCTCCGCGTGGCTTTCCTTGCTACGGTTTCCTGCTCTCTTTTTGCTCCTGCTCTCCCGCTTCCGCCCTCCTGCCCGGCCTTGCTTTCTTTTCTCTTGCTTATTCTCCCATTCCCTGTTTCCAGTGTCCTCTGTCTCACTCCCTGAGTCTGTCTCACTCCTTGATTCTTCCTCACTACTGATTTCCGCTTCTTTCACTCTTTTATACACTTCTTTCCCTTGCACCTCCCGATCCGGGACCTTAACAAACAACTGTCCCATCTTCCTTCCTTCACCCTTTCGGCTAAGGGTCTCGTCTCTCTTCCCGCGACCAGACCAGCTGATCCACGGGGCCTCTGGCCTATTTCCTCCGCCCCACGTTGGGCACCACTTGTACTGGCCACACCAACCTTCTCCTCCTATAAGGAGCAGGCTGCCAGAGTCATACTCACTCTCGAGTCTTCGGTCCTCAGCCGGATAAACACACAGAGACGAGCCATCGGGAGGCGCCAACACCAGAGCTTTATTCAGAGGCCATCACAGCAAGCCATCACAGCAAGCCCAAGCAGCAAGGCCAGAGCAACAGAGCAGGAGCCAAGAGAGAGAGCGTGATCTGACCACGCTCGTTCCTAAGTACCTACTAGCCCCTCCTCCCCAGCCCGCTTACTAGCCAATGATTGTAGGGTCAGATACCGGAAGGGGCCGTCTGAGTTTAGCACACCAAGGAAGAGGGAGTGACGTAGGAGGCTAGGACCGGATACAGGAAGGAGGCGTCTGGGATTAGTGCATAGACAGAGTACGTGACCTAGGAAGTCAGGAAGGAGGCGTCTGGGGTCAGTGCTACACAAAGGGACCCAGGAAGTCAGGAAGGTCACAAGATGGAGGCGTCTGGGGTTGACGTTGCATATAGGGAGGGGACTAAGCAAAGGGAACTCAGTCCTCTGCCATCCCACTCCCACGTGGCACCGCCCCTTGCCTCAGGAGCACAAGCTCTGGCTACTTCCTTGCACCCAGCTTATCTCACATAGCACTGCCCACTGCCTCAGGGCTTCTCCATACCCAGCCCACCCCAGTTCACCACGACTCCGCCTACCACAGCCCCTGCCTCGACTTCCAAAATACCCAGATCTTACCCTAATCTTGCCACAGCGCCCACCTGGTAGTTGCCAATATCAGACAGTCCCTCACAATAACTCTTTTCATTTTCAGCATCAAGACCTGAGGCAGAGATTCAGAATCAAAGAGAGAAGTTGGGCATTGCGGCAAGTTTTTGAGGAAAGATGTTAAATTCAGATGGAAAGATGTTGAATTCAGATGTATTCCTATTGATTTTCAGTTGCCATTGGGCTATCCTTTAGAAATATTACTCAGGAGGTCAGGTGAGAGAGAAAATACTTATCTTTTTTTTTTTTTTTTGCTTTTTCCCACAGACTATCTTCTGGAGAAGCCTGAAGAGATGGTGTTGGGGGGGGAGGTGGGCAGCTATAGAGAAGTCAGTGAGAGAAGTTCCAAAGTAGAATAGCTAGGTGAGAAATGAGTTCCAAACTTATTTCTTACTAGTCTTTGACACCCACACTCTGCTTCTGGATTTTATCATTACTTTCTGTCATATTGGTGTCATGTTCTTCCTTTCTCCTACCTAGCCTATTTATGTTATGAATAAACGAAAGGATGAAAAAGAATGTATGAAGTGCTTTCCATGTGCAAAGCCCTGTGCTAAGTGCTGGGGATACACATAGAAAGGCAACAGGATAGTTTGAGTCCTCTGGGCACATGCTGCTCCTCTCTTCCCCCAGGACATTGTGCTGTTTTAGCTATATTTATTTGCCTGTCCTGTGCGCAGCAGTTGGTCAGGATTTGGTATTGGTGTTGCTGGGAAAGGCAGGTCGCTTCTCCAAGGGAAAACTAAGTCCTGTTGAGTCTACCTTCAAAATATCTCTTCTATCCATCCCCTCCTCTCTATTCCCATTGCAGTGATGTTCTCATTGCCATCCCCTTGGCCTAACTGCAATATTTGTCTAACAGGTCTTTCTGCTTCTCCCTTGCACTGCCTCCCTGCCCCCCCATCCATCTTTCATAGATTCTGCCAGGCTTATTTTCTTTATGCATAAATCCATTCATATCTAGCCTTAGTGCAAAAATCTTCTTCTTTTCTTTTTTTTTGGTGAGGCAATTGGAGTTAAGTGACTTGCCCGGAGTCACACAGCTAGTGAGTGTTATGTGTCTGAGGCCAGATTTGAACTCAGGTCCTCCTGACTTCAGGGCCGGTGGTCTATCCACTGTGCCACCTAGCTGCCCCTGTTAGTGCAAAAATCTTCTGTGATTTGATTCTATCTACTGAGTCTGTGCCTAGAATTCAAGGTTTTCTACAATCTGGTGCCACTCTACCTTTCAAGTCTTATTTTTATTATTCTTCTCCCTGTACTCAGTGCTTGAGCCAAACTAGACTACCTTCTGCCACTGAATATGCATTGTACTTTTCTGCCTCTGTCTGTTACCTATATTTAGAATCCTTCCCTTACTCTAATCCCTCCTGAATTCCTATCCATCCTTTGAAACCCAACTCCAATGTCACCCCACTCCATGGAGCCTTATGTGATGTTCCCCGTCCCCAGTGACCTTCTTCCCCAGCCTACCCTGGAACTTACACAGCATTGGGTTTTGTTCCTCTGTAATGCACTTATGCGGGATGTCCCGAAAGTCTCAGTGCAGTTTTAAGATGGGACACCCTCTATCTGATTATGCACTATAACCGTCTGTATTTCTGTCAGATCTTCCTACCAGACTCTAAGCTCCCTGATGGCAGAGACCAAGTTTTAGCTAAACTTTATATATTGCTTTCTATACCTAGTATAGTGCTTTGCATACAGTGACTTAATACTTAATACTGCAATTGTGTTGTTTTTCCTTATCTGTGAGGCCCACCCTCCTCCTTTCTGCCTATCCAAATCCATTTACCCTTCAAGGCCCAGGACAAGAGCTTCTTGCTCCATAAAACGGCCCTGGCTGTCTGTAGGCTTGACGATGCTCCCTTTCTTTGGAGCTCCTACATCACTTAGAGATAGTCCCACAGGAGTTGGCATCTGATTATATTATGTCTTCTGAGTTGCCACTCAGGAGTGGTTCCTTGGCTCTGGTGCTCACTAAATGTGGTCTTCATCAGTAACTATAGTATCTTTCTTTTTTTTTTTTTGGTGAAGCAGTGGTGGTTAAGTGACTTGTCCAAGGTCACACAGCTAGTGAGTATAATGTGTCTGAGGTCATATTTGAACTCAAGTCCTTCTGACTCCAGGGCCGGTGCTCTATCTACTGTGCCACCTAGCTGTTCCAACCATAGTATCTTTTAAGCTGGTTACGAATCCCAGGAGGATTGAGCCAGCCAAGGCCAGTATATAGTAGACCTTAGAACAATATTACATGGTCTCCAGAGTGAGTATGCAGCTCTGTAGAGAAAAATGAATGGGGCCTAAGATTCAGGAGGTATACAGCCTGGTAGATGTATTCCCCTCTAGGCCCAGAGCTTATCATTTCTCCCTTAAAAGTTTTCCCTTCTCATTTCCAGCCTCTACTTCTGGCTGCCATTTCCAATTGATTCCCTGCTATCTATTGGGCACTACAGAGAGCAGAGACTTAAATGATAATAAATCAAGCTGATAAAGCCATAATAACCTTAAATTAACTGAGTTTGCCATGGGCTGTGCTAGAACTTGCTCTTAGTCTCTCTAAGCCAGGCAGGCTTCCCAAGGATGATTAAGAACAGAGAGGTATAGTGGGAAAAGGGCTGAATTTGGAATTAGAGGAGACCTGTAATGAAATACCAGAATTTGACCTTACCCAAATTGCTTACTTTCTCTGAGTCTCAAATTCGTCATCTGAAAAATGAAGGCATTAAAATAGATGGCTTCTAAGGTCCCTATTAGCTTTATTCTAATGGGGTATGGGCCCAAATTGATCACTCCAAAAAGAATTTGGGTCTCATTTGTCTATGGGCCCCAGAAAACCCTAAAACTTTCTTTGAATTATCAAAGAAGTCTCAAGAGGTTGCCTGAGGCTATAATCCACTCAACTGGCCTTTCCTTATCTCTTATTCTTATTCCTGTCAACTAGGCCCTCCCTTTGATACCTACTGAAACCTAGTCTATTTCCCATCTTTGATCTTATCCAGACCCCATTCAACCTCTTCCTTCCCTGTCTTCCAGTTCTTTGTTATCCAAATAAAGCCTAGCCCTTCATTGTCTATTGCCTAGTGACCCCATTCAACCTTCCGGACACTCCCATCAGGATTCTCCTTAATCTTCTCCCCTAGTCACCCCAGCTTCAGGATCCTCCTCCCAGCTCCTCCTCTAGTCGCCCCAAATTACTTTGTTATATATAAGATTCATCCTGGCCCCCATTTAAGCGCTGAGACTTTCTCATGCCCGCTCATCCTTATGGGCATCACAAATGATCAGATTCTTTTAGAGTCTGGCCTGTATGGTTCATCTCTAATAAACCTTGTCTTTGGCTGAAAGAAGACTTGGGTCAAATTCATTTGGGCAGGATTCACGTGTCATGATTTTGGGGCCCCAGCATCTACACCTCAACAATTCTATGTATGAATAGGGTACCATTCCTGGGAACAAGCCATCTCAGAGATGATTTGGGGCCAAAGAGGCAGAGGTAAAAGTGACAAAATAGCACTCTGTCTCTTTCCCACTTCTCCCAATCCTCCAAATGCCAACTTAAACTCAATCTTCTTTCTGGACTATCCTAATGTGTTCTCTCCACAGATTATTTTATCCTGTTCCTGGAGCCCAACCTTATCCCTTCCCTGAGAGTGATTTAGGTTAATTCACGTGTTCTTGAGCCTTTTTTGGGTAGATGAGGGATGAAGGGTCTATGGTCCAGGATCCAACTGTGGGGAGCAAGAAACAATTTCCCTCTCTCATCCATAACTAAATAAACCACTCACTCCATAACCATAATTAAGATTATTTCCCCATTCTCTTGACTGAGTCTACCCTATCTTTCTCATTTGAGTCCTTCCTCAAGTCTTACTTTTCCAAAGTATTCCATTAGTCTTTGGCCTCCTCTTTCCTCAGGGCATGGAGGAAGCAGTCACTGAAGAGTTTGGACAGGAAAAGTAAAACAAAATTCTAAGCGATTCAAACCCCTCATCACCTGTGAGTGATCCCCGAGGCTATCTATTACTTCCTGTGGGCACAGAAGAAGACAATACTTGAGACTTTCCCTAGGGGCCAGTGTGCTTTATTGAAAGACTGGTAAACTTTAACACTTTAGGACAAGGGGTGGGACCGGACAGAGCCAGATGATTCCAGAGATTGATATTCCTGATCGCTAGAAGAACCAAATAAGAAAGTGGCCTTCCTAGGTCACAATCCCCTGACAACCAGTGTCCCCCCCCCCCCCCAGTAGGAATCAGGTCACCAGCTTCGAGATCTAACTCCTTGCTCCCTGTTCTCTCTGTCCTGCTGAAAGGGATTACAATCTGAGAGCATCTTGTATCTCAAGGTTCACAGCTCTCTCTTCAGAAGGCAGTTAGCATTTCAATCAATATTTATGAGGGGCGTTTTTTTTGACATTGGCCATATGAAGCCTCTGCCCTCAAGGAAATTATAATAAAGTTCGGAAGGTAAGACAGGGACAAATATGAATTTAACACAGTGCAATATGTACAAGTGTCTAAGGGGAACAAAGTAATATAAAATGTTCAGGGAGGGAAAGATAACTGCAGCTGGGGGGAATTAGGGAAGACTTTTATGGAGGAAATGGCCACTGATATGAGCCTTGAAAAAGCAGTAGAATTTTAATAGGTGCCTGCTGGTTGTTGTTCGTCCTTCCTTCTGGAAGAGGACCAATGACGTCAGGAGGGTGATATCTTGACTTGCAAGTGAATTGGATTTAAGTTGGGCATGTGGAAAATGTGGTTGGGGATGTTGCTTCTGTGTATCACTCAATCAGGGGGTGGACGCCTATGTGACAACATTGGAGTCAGTTTAAACTGGGAGGGAATGTGAGAGTTAGCAAATTTTCATTTCCACAAAGATGCAGTCTAGGGGCTGGGTGGAAGTTGAACAAAGGAAGTCATAAAGTGGAGTTGGTGGGTGAATGGACTGACCAGTGAAAACAGTCCTGAGGTTAGGTATAGATTAACACATCCATATCCCAAGCAGAAGTATACCCAAATAAGGGCAAAATTAAATAAGGAAAGGGGCTGTCAAATTGTGGGGAGTGGGAGGCGTAATTAGGGGCAGAGATTCACGTGGGGAAATTAGGTGCTTCGGATAGGCTGTAACTTCTCTAGTACCCAGCCAATGGGGAAACAGGGGAAGGAAATTTGAATCGGGAATAGGGAATAAAAAGGTGTGCCTCTGTCAACACATGTGCTCTCACATGCGTGCCCTCACACATATGGGATGCCCAGCTTTCCCAGGTCGTTAATAAAGCTTCTTCCTGGTTCAACAATGGCTTCGTGGCATTTGTGGTAAAGATAACAGGCAGAGCTGTGCTGTCATAGTCGAAAGACCCCAAAGGACATTTTCTAGGATTTCTTCATAACAAAAAGAAAGTAGCATACAGAAATATCAATAATATGATGCCGGTATTTGTGATGGTAAATTAACTATCTTTTGTCTCAATTCTTACCTAGTCCTTCGTCATTGAATGGGTATTGTTTCAGACAAACTGAGGCCCAGGAGGGACCTTAATTTAGAAAGGCTAAGGTCACTCACTGCATTCAGGGCCATTGCCAGTCTTGACTTTGGTCTTGTCACTGGACTTTGATGACTCTGGAGAAGAGAGTGAGGCTGACAACTTTGTGAAGTTCTACCTCACTTAAATCTAATTCATGAGCAAGTCAAGACGTCATCCTTATGATGTCATTGGTCCTCTTTGAGAATGAAGAACAACAAACAAACAAAATTGAGGGGCAGCTAGGTGATACAGTAGATAGAATGCTGGGCCTCGAGTCAGGAAGACTCATCTTCTTGGGTTCAAATCTGGCCTCAGACCCCTCATGACTCTCTTCAAAAGAGACCCTTATCCCAGAACATCACTGTTGATTTGAGATTTAATTAAATTCAACAGACATTTATTAATGGTCCACTGTGTAAAAAGTACTATGCTATGCCCAGAAGATACAAAGATAAAGCCAAAAATCCCCAGAGCTTATGTTCTGGGAGAGGGGAGAGGGGAGAGCAGAGAGCGTAGGGTTCAACATATTCACAGGTTGGTATAATATAAGGTAATTTTAGGAGAGAGAGAGGACTAGCAACTGCAAAGGAATTATGGTTTAGTGGAAAGAGCACGGACGTTGGACTTAGAGAGACCTGGATGTAAATCCCACCTCTGACACTACCTGTGTGACCACAAATAAGTCACTGAACCTGAGGGTGAGCCTCAGTTTCCTCCTCAGAGAGGTTTTCTGGGTGGTAGGGATTGGACTTGTGATTTTATTAGAATGGTTCCTAGGTTATAAACTCAAGGGATAGGAAGGATGTTGGTGGCCTCAACAGAAATAAGGATGTTGGGGGTCAGGAGACTGTAGGAAAGATGATAGATTCCATTTTGGGGTAGATTGAGCTTGAGCTGCTGCTGATAAATCCAAGTGGAGATGTCCAGTGGTCAGTTAAGAATGTGGTATTAGAGGACAAGAGAGATTACAGCTGTATGTATAGATTTGGGAGTCATTCATATAGACATGCTAATTGGACTCATAGGAGTAGGTAATATTGCCAAGGAAGAGAACAGAGAGAGAAGAGGGCCTGGTAGAGCCTTGGGTGAGGAAGGAAGGGTTAAAACCCATAATTAGGAATTGAGAGAAAACAGAGGTATACTGGAACCACCTCATACAGATTGTTAAATTTCCTTTTTTTTATTAATTTATTTTTAGTTTTCAACAATCACTTCCATAAGCTTTTGAGTTTAAAATTTTCTCCTCTTCCTTCCCTGCCTTCCTTCCCAAGATAGCGTGCAATCTGATATAGGTTCTACATATACATTCCTATTAAACATATTTTCACATTAGTCATGTTGTAAAGAAGAATTAGAACCAATAGGAGGAACCACAAGAGAGAAGAAACAAAATAAAAGAGAAGAAAAAAAAGAGCAAATAGTATGCTTTGATCTGCATTCAAACTCCATAGTTCTTTCTCTGGATGTGGATAGCACTTTCTATCAAGAGACTTTTGGAGATGTCTTAAATCCTTGCATTGCTGAGAAGAGCTAAGTCTATCAAAGTTAGTCATTGCACAACATGGCTGTTACTGTGTTCAACGTTCTCCTGGTTCTGTTCATTTCACTCAGCATCAGTCCATGCAAGTCTTTCCAGGTTTTTCTGAAGTCCACTTGCTCATCATTTCTTACAGCACAATAGTATTCCATTACATTAATATACCACAACTTGTTCAGCCATTCCCCAATTGATAGGCATCTCCTCAGTTTCCAATTCTTTGCCATCACAAAAAGAGCTGCTATAAATATTTTTGTACATGTGGGTCCTTTTCCCATTTGTATGATCTCTTTGGAATATAGCTCTAGAAGTGCTATTGCTGGGTCAAAGGGTAAGCACATTTTTATAGCTCTTTGGGCATAGTTCCAAATTGCTCTCCAAAATGGTTGGATCAGTTCACAACTCCACCAATAATGCATTAGTGTTCCAATTTTCCCACATCTTTTCCAACATTTATCATTTTCCCATTTTGTTATGTTAGTCAATCTGATAGGTATGACATGGTGCCTCAGAGTTGTTTTGATTTGCATTTCTCTTATCAATAGTGATTTAGAGCATTTTTTCATATGACTATAGATAGCTTTAATTTCTTCATCTGAAAACTGCCTGTTCATATCCTTTGACCATTTATCAATTGGAGAAGATTGTTAAATTTTCAATGTGAGCATTTATACCTCAGAAACTGTCAAATGCTACAAATCAGGATGCATTTATTGTTTTGTTGATTGTCTAGAGTTAAGAAAGCAATGGCAAAAATGTTAATAATGTAGATTACACAAGAAAGTCTATTGTAAATTTTCAGAGAGCTGGTTGTTAAACATTTACTAGTACATCCTTGGAGGCAGATAATTATATAGCAAAGGAAACTGAGAGAAATCATAAGGGTAGGAGAGATAAGTATCACCGAATTCAAGAAAGGAGAGAAAGAGTGGTTATTAGGGTGAAAAGATTCAGAAAGGTTGAGGAGGATAAAGACTGGGAAGAGATCATGGGATTTAGCTGTTAAGAAATCACTCGCAACCTCCAAGGGAACAGTTTCAGTAGAATGGAGGGGTCAAAAGCCAGACTGTAGGGAGTTGGGAAATGAGTGGGAAATGCCAGGTAGAGGCAGCAAAGATAGCAACTCTTTGTAAGGGTTTCACAGAGATTTTCCACATGGACAAATTGTCCTTTTGACAAGCTCATTCATCAGTTTATAAGTCCAAGGCTATTCTTAGTTTGCCAGAAAGCCTCTTAATAAAGGGCAGGGTTTTGTCAACCCACTTCAATATTTCAGTGGCACCACGATCTCATTTGTATCAATATTTCCACACCATTACAGATTGAAAACCATCTGTCCATTCTTTTCCTGTAATGTTTCCTGTTTGTTTTTCCATAAATCCTTTAGAGAGGAGCTACCCAACATACTGAAGGTCTTCTGATTCTTTTAATATTGCTGGGATACCAGTATGCCACTTGGGTGCTCTCTCTTTCCCCCTCCCCCTCCCTCTTCTCTCCTCCTCCTTTCTGCCCCAGCTGCCTGTCTTTGCTAGAACTGCAACTTTTGCAGTCACACCTGTTCTTGGTGATATCTTTTATGTCCCTGCTTGCGAACATAACATTCGTAATGTGCTTCAGCTTATATATCCAGTGATGAGTCTTTTTGCTGACGATTGGGTCTTCTGAGATTGTGGTCTTCTAAAATTTGCATCCAAACAGTATGACCAGGAGAATATTAGTGATAAACATAAAGATAAAGGGTTGCTTGAACAGCAGGGAGCAACTTGATATTACTGAAGGTGCTGGGCAATTTACCAAGTGCATTCACATGGATCTTCCCTTCAGTTCTGTGTTCAGTTTACTGTCCATCTGCAATGTTGGCTCAAGATTGACTAATTCAGTAGTTTTACCCATCCAAATGCATGTCAAAATCTGGGCAATATTCATTCTTTATTTTTAAGTACTATTTCAGGGCAGCTAGGTGGCACAGTGGAAAGAGCACTGGCCCTGAAGTCAGGAGGACCTGAGTTCAAATCTGGCCTCAGACCAAACACTTGACACTTACTAGCTCTGTGACCCTGGGCAAGTCACTTAACCCCAATTACCTGAAAAAAAGAAAAGAAATAATATTTCATTTTCCCCAATTATGTGTAAAGACAATCCTTAACATTTATTTTTTTTTAAATTTTGAGTTCCAAATTTTTTCCCTCCCTCTCTCATCTCTCCCCTCCCTGAGATGATAAGCAATTTGACATAGATCATACATGTGCAATCATGCAAAACAAAATTTATTCTTTATTGACTTTGTTTTTCTCATATGGATGGCTAAGTGTATCTCTCTTGAGTGATCATAGATTTCATTGAAGAGACCCCATAGTTTCTGGGCTTAATGTAATCAGCATTATATAATCTGTAAAGAGAGACATCTGTAGAACCTTTGCAAAGAGAATTCCTCTTTTATTTGACCTTGTGCAAGGCATTATCCATAGAAATGTTTCAGATGAGCACATACCTACCACAGAAGAATGCAAACTTGAAGGCAGGGATGGTTTTGTCTTATTTTTGTATTCCCCAGCATCTACTAGAGTGCTGAGCACAAAGTAGGCACATCATCACCATCATCTGTCATCTATCATCCATCATCCATCATTATTGCACTGCATACTAGTGTAGGCCTTTATCACCTTACATCTGTACTATTGCAATAGTCTGCTGTTTGGTCTCACTGCCAGAAGTCTTTCCCCACTCCTATCCCTCCTAGAGCTTCCTAAAGTACACAGCTGACCATGTCACTCTCCCGTACATTCGACTTCAGTTGTTCTGTATTACCACCATGATCAAATATAAAATCTTCTGTTTGGCTTTTCAAACACTTAATAACTTGGTCCTTTCCCACCTTTCCATCCTTCTTGTATCTTACTTCCCTCTCTGTACTTTGTGATCCACTGACACTGGCCTTCTGTCTGCTCTCTTTGAAGGATACTCCATAACCTGACTCCCTTTGGCATTTTCACTGGCTGTCCCCTAAGAGTCTCCCTTGTCATCTCTACCTCCTAGCTTCCCTGGAATCCTTCAAGTCTTTACTTAAGTCCTGCCTTCTGCAAGAAGCCATTTCCCTGGCTTCCTTCATCTTAGTGCCTTCCCTCTGAAGTTGGAGATGAATTCTTTGCAATTGATCCTGTATATGTTTTGTTTGTACAGAGTTGTTTGCATATTGTCTCTCCTATTAGACTATGAGCTCCTTGAGGGCAGCGACTGTCTTTTGCCCTTTCTTTGTACCTCCAGCATTTAGCAAAGTGCCTGGCACACACTATATAGTAGGTACCTAATAAATACTTGTTGACTTGACTTATTATCATTATTATTATTGCTTATAATCAACAAATACTTGACATGCTAGGAACATATTCTTTATACCTTTTATTCAGTTGTGACTGTGAAGATCTTGTCTGTTATAGAAAATTGTCTTTGAAAATCTGGGTGTTCCTTTTTTACATTTTAATGAACTATCCTCATAAAAATGTTTATATATGTATATATCTATGTGTATAGATATATGCATATATATCTATGCACAAATACATCCATATATATATTCACACACACACACACACACACACACACACACATACACACACACACACCCCCTAGGTGACAGAGTGGATAAAGCACCGGGTCTGCCTGGAGTCAGGAAGATCTGAACTCAAATCCAGCCTCAGACACTTACTAGCTGAGTGACCTTGGGCAAGTCACTTGATCCTGTTTGCCTCAGTTTCCTCATTTGTAAAATGAGCCAGAGAAGGAAATGGCAAACCACTGTAGTATCTTTGCCAAGAAAATGCCAAATGGGGTCACAGAGAGTCAGACACGACAGAAACAATTCAACAACAATATATGTAATATTATATTATATAATATGTAAGGGACCACAGGCCCAGTATGACCTCTGGAAAATTACTAGGTTGCAGTTGTCAAGGCCTCCTTGTGATAAGAACAAATTACTACCTCTTCCTGGAATACCCCTAT